>NC_056749.1:833494017-833794017 GCF_019279795.1 Protopterus annectens
CTCCTGGATTACACCAGTTCCAAAGTTTCATGTATCTCCTCCCTCCAAGTCTGTTTGTCCCTGTCAGGCACCCTGTAAGGGATCTATTTAATAGCCCTTTGAGGTTCTTTGCCCACATGGTGCTGAACCAGGTGGTTTCTCGAACCTGAATAGGGGATAGCTGCTGGGACATTGCTAGCCCTTCTACTGAGGTGTCAGTCTGAGCCATCCATTGCAAATACTCAGCATAAGGGCCTTTCTATCATGGTAAGGTTTCATCATGTTATCTTGGTATTGTTTGTGCCCCTTCCTCCTGCCTAGCAGTTCTACCATTTAGTTAACATCACTGACCTTCCTTACCACTTTGAAGGGTCCGTCCTAAGCTGCCTGCAGCTTGTTGTGTCTGACAGGAATGAGAACCATTACCTGCTGACCCACAGCATACTCTCTAGCTCAAGCATTCTTGTCATACCATATATTTCTCTGCTGTTGGGCTTCTGCTAGGTTCTCCTGGGCCAAGCCCATGAGTTCCCTGAGCCTTGTCCTGAGGTTTAGGACATATATCACAACAGACTCCTTGTGGAATTCACATTCACCCTCCCACTCATCTTGAAACAAATCTAGAGGTCCCCTCACCCTATACCGATACAGCAACTCAAAGGGTAAACAACCCGTGGATTCCTTGTGCACCTCTCTGTATGCAAACAACAAATGTGGCAAATATTTGTCCCACTCCCTCTTGACCTGGTCTGCAAATCCCCGTAGCTTGGTCTTGAGTGTAGAGATTAACCTCTCAACAAGACCATTAGTCTGGTGATGGTAGGGTTGTTTTTTAGGTGCTTCACCCCACAGTGTTCCCACAGACAAGCCAGCAGGTCTGAGATAAAACTGGCACCTCTGTCAGTCAATATTTCTTTTGGGAAACCTACCCTGCTAAAAATCTCTAACAAAGCATTTGTCACGTTTTCTGCTTCAATGGAGGATAGGGTCACTGCTTCAGGTTATCTGGTAGCTTACTCTACTACCACTAGGATATACTACTTCCCTGTGGAACTTGGGGTACTCAGAGGCCCTACACTATCAATAACTGCCCTCTGAAATGGCTCCTCAGTCACAGGCAAATGCATCAAAGGAGCTTTCACCTTGTCTCCTGCCTTGCCTACCTTTTGGCAGTTCTCACAGGTCCTGCAGTACCCTGTTACATTTCTGGAAATCCCATGTCAATAAAAGTTCTGCATAATAAATCTCTTGGAATGTGTTATGCTCATATGACCTGCAAAGGGAATATCATGGGCTATGGCTAGAAGTGCCAGACCGTAGGCTCTGGGCAATACCAACTGCAGTATTCTCTCACCCTCTAGCCCTCCCTCTGGGGTCCACTCTCTGTACAATAACCCTTTGTCCCCGTATACAGATTCCCATTTTCCTTGACAATCAGGTGCCTCCCTGGCTGCCTCCCTCAGGCCTTGTAATGCAGGGTCTGAGAGCTGAGCCTGTCTCAACTCTCTCTTGGTAACCTTTCCCAGCTCCCCTTCCACAGGAAGTCTGCTATTCTCTGACAGCAGTGTCTCACTATCAGCCTGGGTACTAATACTCACCTCTGCCCTTGCAGTCACTCTGTCCAAGCAAACACCAGTACCCACAAGCAGCTGTGACTCACCTTCAGTCTGACTGCTACAGGGTAGCTCCTTCACTGAAGTAACCACCACACCAGAGTTGGCTTCTAGTCTGCAGTCTGTCTGTGTCCCTCAGGCTACCAGACCTACATGCTTGTACCCAAGCCTGACTGTGTGTCACTACATGGACACAAGGTGCTGCATTGCCAAAATCATTCCCTATCAGGACATCTGCAGGGATATCCTCAAAAACACCTACTTGCCTGCTTGCATTTCCACTCTCCCAGTCAATGTGAACTCTAGCAAAAGGTATTTAGAATGGGGTCCCTACTAAAGCTCTTACTGGACTAGACTCCCTAAGCAAGTAAAGCTCCTCTTTAACCATTGCAAGCTTCACAATGGTTAGGTCAGAGGCTGTCTGTCTCTTATCAGTGGACTGTTTCCCATTTACTAAGATAGGCTATAATCTGTTGTGGTAGTTTGATACCCTTGTTCTCTTCAGACAACTCACTGCTGGCATTCTGTCATTCTCACTTACTGGATCTCCCACCCTTTGTTCCCCACCTTGCCTCCATGGACATGTATATGTTACATGCCCCATTGGTTGCATTTAAAACATTTAACCCTTGGTCCTGGACATGTACCTGGACTAGTGGCTTCCCCTGCTACTGGTGGACTCTGTTGGGGCAGTCTAGGCTGCCCTCCATGGGCTCCCTTAGACCCATGAGCCACACTAGGTATCCCTTTCCTGTGCAGTGATGCCCTGCTTGCCAGGTATAGGTCTCCCTTTTTCCCCAACTCACCTGCAGTGTTGCATTGCCTATCTGCTAACCAGATTCTCATGTCCACTGGCAAAGTGCCAAGGGTTTGTTCCCTTACCAAAAGGTCTGTCAGCCCTTCAAAAGTGGTGACCTGACACCCAATTACCCATCTATAAAAATAAGTTCTTAGTTCAGTAATATATTCACACACACTTTTATCTGCCTTACATCTATGCTCATGAAACATTTTCCTTTAAGCTTCAGTTGTTAACTTAACTCATTCACTCTGGAGCAGCTCAGAAAAAGCTGCTTGCTTAATTCCACCATAGGAACAACAGTGCAGCCTAAGCTCATTTTCAGAAAATCCATTTGTAATATCAAGCAGAAAACAAATATTCATAACTCTTTAACTATAAGAGCTAGACTAAAAATGTAAACGCAAAAGTTGTTCAGCAGACACTGACCTTTCCAACAGTGTAAATGTTGATAGTGCATATCAAAGTCATTATTAAATATTTGGTAAGGAATGCTGATATTGTGCATATTTTTTAACTTTTTGGAAAAGCAAAGCACACTATCTTGGTCAATGTACCATGCAGACCCATACAATTTGAATTTAATTTGTTAGTATGAATGTTAGCTTGAAAATTATACCTTAACCATTACTGTGTGATGCTCCTTTCTTGAGATATTCACAGAAATATGATTAATATATTATTTCTCATAATTGATAAATAAACAAAGCATAATATCTCATCAGCTGTAACAGACAGAGCCTACATATAAGTGTAGAAGTTGTGCATCTGAAAGTCAGATTCAAAATGATGCATCATTTGTGTGATCACCATGCTCCCTTGCAATGATATGGGCATAATAATAAGTACTGGAAATGTATAATTTCATATTTGTACAAGACTAAACAAACTGTGATATCTGTACATGTGTACAGTGCACAGGCACAGTTCTTTTACCATGTTGTAAGGAGTAACACTGTCTTCAAAATGAGGTATTACTTGGCACACTGACATGCTCTCTTGCAAAGTTATTTACCAAAATATGAAAAAAAATCATAATTTCCATAACCTAAGTCTGAAACAAACTTTGATATCTGCACGTGTCCAACATACAAGCACTATTCTTTTACCATGTTGGAACTATCAATACTGTCTTCAAAATGAGGTATTACTTGGCACATTCCGATGCTCTCTTGCAAAGTTATTTACCAAAATATGAAAAAAATCATAAGTTCCATAACCCATGTCCAAAACAAACTTTGATATCTGTACATGTGTACAACATACAGGCACAATTATTTTACCATGTTGGAACTATCAATACTGTCTTCAAAATGAGGTATTACTTGGCACACTAACATGCTCCCTTTCAAAGTTATTTACCAAAATATGAAAAAAATCATAATTTCCATAACCTGAGTCCTGACAAGACTGATATATGTACATGTGTACAGTATTCAGAAGCAGTTGTTTTATCAATCAGACACATGGTTGTAAACATACACATTCTTGGTGTCACCAATATACTGCTGAATGGGTACATGTTAAGAGAAAAAGCAAGGTAAGGACCGCCACTCCACTAATGAAACCAGGACAAGCATGGGACTTCAGTGGCAGGCAAGGCCATCTGATCTGTCTGATAGCTGTGCTGGCTATCCACTCTGACAGCTGATACCACTGCAGTCTCACGACCTCCTTCAGTGTCAGCAGTCTGCCTTACCTATGTCTTTTCTCTTTACATATGTGCATTCAGCACTGGTCCCAAGGGATCAAGTTCTGTATTACTGAGCCCTTCCTGTCATCTAAACTCTACACATGCCTGATAAAAGCAGAATAAAAAAATAAGTGTTGCAGGATGGTTACTGACATATTAAATTCTATGGGCTAGCACTCTCCTGAAACAGTTGTTCCTTCTCGCATCTTCACCAGCTCTTTACCACAGTCATTTGCCAAATTCATAAAAATATATTTTACACAACACATTTCATAATAGAGTTTTACTTACCATACCGGTCCCTATTTGGTCATGGGTATTTTCCATTCTTCTCACAAGCTGCATATTACCAATCCTGCATAGCTCTCCTCATGCCATTGTGGAGGTCAGTCAAGAACAAGGCAATGCCCTCCTCATTTAGGTGAATGCCATCCCTTCTGAACAGGTGAACATCTGCAGTGATGCTGTCATGACAGACTGTAGATCCACTGACCCTCTGCATCAAGCCATGCAAGAACCCATTCTGTAAACGTCTGGCTTTTTGCGCTGCCCGTCGACTGTTTGCTGTTTTCCACATCTGTCGAGGAATTATGTCAGACCACACAAAATGACAACGTGGCCACCATGACTGCAGGTGTTCAAAAATTGCGCTGATTTGAAACCGTAGCCTTCAGAGTAGTTGACTGATGACATCATTCCCTCCAATGTGCAGCACAAGGATTTTGGGCTCAAGGTAGATGGAACACTTCTCTTCCAACAACTGCAGTACTCCGCTCCAGTGCATACCTCTTCTTGTAATCCAGTATACCTTCACACTGGATGTGGGTAAGCTCAAGTTGTACTTGTTTTCAGTTATGGTAGAATGGCTGGCAGCCCAGTGAATGTAGGAATGACCACATACCCACACTCTCACTTGTCATTCTCCTGCTCGTGAAGCCATGTCAGTGTCAGAAGGTGGACAAACCTGCACAGGAAAGAAAATGCAAACAGATTACTACTGATGTTTGAGAGATGTATTGGAAGACTACATATATATGTATATCATAATGCATTACCTGGTTAGACCATCCAAATCTTCACTCCTATCCATATGGGCATTATTCTTTTCATAAGGTACATAAGTGATGATGATGTAGAGGTACATACCTACCACCTGTGAAAACACAAAATTACACACAATGACTGACAAGGGGGCACAGAAAGGGCACGTGTAAATCCCCTTTAAGTGACCTACAGAAAATGTATGCACAGAAAGGGCACATGTAAATCGCCTCTAAAGGAACTACAGACAATGTATGCAGATGCATCACCCTATCTCCCAAGAGAGGCCACTGTCATACTGATATTCATGTGTATATGTATATATGTGCAAGTACATTATGTACATACATATATATCGATATACACACATATATGCACAAAACATCAGGGGTTTTGGAGGATAGCTAGTTGATGAAGAATGAGAGAGTGGCTTGCAATGACTACAAGCAGAGAAAAAACACAATCTGGCTTGTGCATTCATTAAAGTGATGACTTCTACTTATGTGAATAACAGTGACAGCAGCTGAGACTTTTACCAGAAAAGTGATAATGACTAACTGCTATATTGCAACCGCACATATTGCTAATGTGATAATGACCTTCCTTTCAGTATTGCAAAGTTATGCAGGCTCAGACAAAGGTGACAATTGCTGCACATAACCTGTTGACTAGGCATTCATTATATTACCTTGTGCAGCTGTAGTGTAACACAGACTCATTATCAGTATTGAGAACACCTGAATAATTCAGTAAAATAGTATAGCACTTACATATTACTGAGCCCTTCCTACCACCTAAATTCCACACATGGCTGCGCAAATGGTAGCTCCATGCTGGCACTAGTCAACAAGTGATAACCTTTATATCACTCATGCAGCTACTAGTCACAAATAGAATAATACAAGCAGAAGTGATTTCTTGTCTTCTTATTTTACATTATACTATTAATTAGTCACTGGCGTATCTGATGTCTTATATGCTGGCATATTACACTACAATTATACTTCTGTGGTGTATTTTAAGTAATGTAACCATATGTAATTTTCAGACTTAATTTCTATGTTTCCCCAGTAACTGATCCAGTTGTTTGCACTGTGCATGCACAAGCACCAAAATGACACAATAAACTATTTTGCCCAGTGGTCACTTCAGCATTCAGACCATGTATGCACAAGCACTTCCTGATACACAATGAAGTATTTCCCCAAGCAACATCCTCATTACTGTGTCCAGGTATACATGCACCTAAATGAAATGTTTCCCCAAACAAGCCTTCAGTAACATTTCCTAGTATGTGAAACCACCAGCATGAACACTTCACCCAAGCAACCCCTTCAGTAGAATGTTGAGGTATGCACAATGCACAAAATTAAACACTTCACCCAAGCAACCCCTTCAGTAGAATGTTGAGGCATGCACAATCACCAAAATTAAACACTTCCCCAAACGAAATGTGTGTAACATTTCCTAGTATGTACAACCACCAAAATGAAGCATTCACCCAAGCGAGCCCTTCAATATAATGTATGCATAGGCACCAAAATGAAAGATTTCCACAAAACAACCGGACATAGCAAAACTTACCCAAAGGAATTTACAGGTATTACTGCTCAATGCCAGGAGTCTAAACAAGAAATTCTGTTCCCTTCAGGCTCTCCTCACCCTTGAGAATGTGGACATCTATGCAGTTATTGCGACATACTTTAAAACCATTGAGATCATGCTGGCAGTGCAGGGCTACAATGCCTTCCATACATTCAGGCCAGATAATGCACAATCGGGGACCAAAGTTGGGGGTATCTCAAATCAATAAACAACAAACTTACCTCATGACTGGTAAACAGGATGACTTGCTTGAACTTCTCCATGTCCAGATTTCCAAAGGCAAACTCCAGCACAATATCCTTTCAAGCTATACAGGTCATCCTTTTTGTGACTCACAAAATGTATAACTCATACTTGGACTTATTGGAGGACCTCACCATACAACCTTGATACCATATTTATGGGCATCTTCAACTACCCCCCCCCCCAAACTGGAATACTTACAAGCCCAGAGACTGCCAGACTTTAATAAATACAAACACCTTAGACCAGACAGTCCATACACCCACTAGGGGTGCACACAAACTTGACCCAATACTTACAAACATGGGAGAACACTGTCCCTACCAGAAATAAGTTCAGAACTCAAAAACACACACAGTGGTGGAATCATAGCAGGTTGTACAAAAAAAAAGACAGAAAGTCATAGCCAAGATTAGAAATTGCTATGCCCAGTATGATAAAAACACTCATCGGTCTGAACAAGCAACTAAGGAGCAATTCAGTCTACTAAAGCCAAATTTGAGGTAAACACAGCCTCCCAGGCAAAGGAACACCATAAAGTTTTCCTTAGCTATGTCCAAAACCTCAAAAGCAGCACGTAACAGTGTGCAGAACTGATTCTAAATGGAGCCACCTACACAGAAATGGGAGATATAGCAAATCTGCTGGCAGACAAATTCAGTTAAATTTTTCCATTTGTGTCATGTGAATGGAGAACTGCAATGGCCATTACTTTCATAGGAGTTGGTCACCATCAGTTCCAGAGAATTACAGACACACAATCATGACTAGTCTCATATCCAAAGCCAGAGAAAGAATCACCATGGAAAGGATTAAAAAGGACATAGAAGACCACCTCCACAGACAGGCCAGTCACTAGCAAGAGTCCCTTGGGGCTCTGTGCTGGGTTTGCACCTTTTTGCCATCTATTCCTTGGAAGTCAAGGCCAATATCAAGGAAATCAGGCTGACCAAGTGTACACATGACTGCAAACTAGGAGCAGTCACAGAATCCCCACAAAGAAACTAACATCTTACAGGAAGGACTAACACACAAATGATCAGTGCTAAAGCCACAGTTTAAAACATACACACACACACACACACACACACACACAAAAAGACATCATAATCTCTTTGGAATGTCAGATACCCTTGGAAATTACCCAATCAATATCACTCCCTTAACATGGAGGTTTTGTGTATCCGCAAAACAAAATTAATTACAGGATTTAACTTTCCTTGTGAGATAAATGACAGGTTGGAGAGACACTGACAATATTTCACTTTAGAATGCACCAACTCATGACCACTACTGGCAGTAGATGGGGTCAAGTAAGTATCAGGCTACAGTAATTCAGTGCAGTTCTGAGTGGCAGCAGTATGTGTCATTAACTCTGTAAAGGGTTTGCTTCGCATAGATTGTTACAGATGATGTGGTCTAAAATAAAACATTGCTGAGTATGCACCATTCATATTTTCTACAGTACTGTGTGCTCTTTTGAGTGGTGGGATGGTTCTTGAGCAAAACAGTTGTGTGTGTGCCTGTTATATAAAAGTGGATATGGTTTGGCATCTTGTGTTTCCTGTGATCACTCGCCTTGCATTGTCTCCGCTGTCTTTGCGAGCCAGACGGAAACAGGGCATATTCAACTTGTTTTTTTTTTATTTAAATATAAGGTACTTCAGTGTATGGCTAGGTGGGATTGCACATTTTTATTTTCAGTCCATATCTGATTGATACCACCAGTTCTACATGGCATCATTCAAGGGGTACCGCTAAGATGTTTATATTTCCTACATAACCAATTAATGCTTTGGTTTGACTTTGGATGGTTCATTTTTGTGTAATAACTGCAGATTTGTTTAAATGGGTATAAATATGACTGCACAGTTTGTTACGTAAGAGATGTGACAACATTCCGCGATTAGCCCCCATAAGACAGTGCGGTCTAAACTAAAATATCACCAAGAAGGGTATGTCTCACAACATAACCCATTCATAGCTCTCGACTGTCCATATTTTTGCATCGCATTTTTGGAGTATTTCTCATAACATTTGTAGTTCTTTGGCAAATCAGCGAGGACTGAAATCACTACTGAATGACACACATTTGCATTTCAGACTTCATAGCCTTCATTAAATGCACATTAACATAAATCATATAATTTTAGTAACTTTCTAAGTTTATATTAGCAATACTTAAAATCCGTCCCTATTTTTGTAGGTTTTGTACATGTATTCATTTGAGCTGTATTTTTCTTTATCATCAGCTACTAGCTGTACAGGTTATACTGTACGTTTGCTGCTGTACTATAATAAACAATTGGGAGAAAATGGGGTGAATTGAACTTTAATGATTAACAGCTACAATTACGGACTTTTACTTCTGAAAAATGCACTTTTAATCTCTTATATCGTCAATGATGTCACCGACATTGACCTACACTGACTTATTTCATCAACCTTTAAAGTTAAAAATACTAATGTTTTATAAAAGTGTCCCCACATATACAGATACGACGTTCAAAGGAATACTGCACTGTGACTATGTAGATCCAATGTTACTGTTGGTGGTGGGGGTGTGACGCAAGTGGTGGCTTGGATTGCAAGAATCCAACTGGCTGCCACCACTTGCTTTATCAAGAACTTTTAAGCAGGATTTTCTAAAATATTTTTAATGTGACCTTAATGTAAAAACACACTGAATGGTAACTATTTAAGGTAATTTACACATTCAGTTACCATTTCAGCATGTTTTACATTAAGTTCATCTACAAATTGGGATGCATCCGATGCCAGTTTCTCATGCTTGTGGAAGGCACTCGGGGGTAACAGCTTCAAATTACTGTCTTCTCATGGCATGCTCGGTGTTAAGCACAGAGGCGCCATAACACTCTAAAAGGCAATTTTTAACAGTATTATAATTTAAAGCACTCAGTATCAGACAATTTAGAAATAGCAGTTACAGCTTTACCATGGAGTAAGGGGGTCAGGAACCATACCTGAAGCCCTTTGTCAACATTATACTGTTTACATACCCTTTCAAAGATATGAATGAAACTATCAAAATTATCCCCCTCTGTAAATTGTGGAAGAAATTTACTGACCTTTGTTTCTTCTGATGTTCAGTTACTCCCTTCCCCATTACCTCCATGACCCTGATGGAGAGTCAGCATCTCCTTCTCATATTGCCCCTGCCTCTCATTCTCTTTAGCTTCCAATCATCTCAGTCTCTCCACTGATTCTAGTGCCATCTGTTTCTCATTTTCTTCAGCCTCCAGATGCTGCAATCTCTCTGCTGATTCTAGTTCTAACCGTTTGGCCTCCAGTTCAAGTCTCTATAACTCCAGATGGAATTTAAAGTCCTCTGTGGAAAAGTCAAAGTGTCCATTTTCTGAGAGTTGTACATCTCCAGTCCCAGTCTAATTGTCCTCCTCATTGCTGGTCTGTGATGCAGCTGTGCCCAAGGCTGCAATCATTTCTGCTTTAGTCAGGTTGGCATGCACCAGTCCTTTGGCCTGGCATATCTCAGCCAACTGGCTCCTTGTCAGATTGCCATACTCCTCTGCTGACATCCTTGCCTCCACTCTAGACTAACTAAGCTAACAAAAAAATAAAACGATTGTGATATGAAACTGAATGTTCACTGTGTGGCTGATTGAGATTACAAACACCTTCAGTGACCACTGTTTACAGGATACAGGAATTCAATACCGACACCACTGAATCTTATATGTGAATATCCCACTACTGTCAACCAATTAATATGTGATGTGGATATCCCACCACTGCCCACCAATTAATATGTGATGTGGATATCCCACCACTGCCCACCAATTAATATGTGACACCCAGTACTGGCCCAGTTATCAAGGAGCCTCAATCCTCACCACTGGCAACAGTGGGACACATACAGATTGGGAGGATAACAAGTACACACACAGTAAAGTTCAATATCTCTTAAGAGCACACAGAAATTACAGTAAGTCTGGGGCTGGTTTCTCCCTCTTTCTCCCGATCTCCAGTAAGACTCCTCACTGGCACAGCTATAGACATGAGATCTCAGCTGAGTAACCAAGCAAAGGCCTTCCGCTCCCTCTCTGTCCAACCAGTGCATCATGTCCCTGCCCATGTAGCTGACACACACACTTAGAGGTTTGATTTATACATACACACACCTGGAAAAGGCTAGCACAGATTTACTAACTATGCCCCCTTCTTCCCAGGCTATAGGGTAGTTTTGCTTGCCACCAGTCAATCCTTATGAGCTACTTTAAGGCCCTTAACAAAGGGTGTCCAATCCTATTGTGTAATGTTACTATTAATCCAAATGGTAGTTTGACCAAGAGCAAGGCTAAAGGAGTGGCCTGCAAAGTGTCAGCAAATAGTTATGCAAGAACTCTAAGAGCTTAAATATGTCTCACAAATAACAGCTACAATGATAGGTTTAAATGTATTTAATAATAAATAATAAAAGAACAAGAGAATACTAAATATGTATTCAGAATGACTTCAGAGTTCAACATCACAGGAAATATTTAAAACAACATTGCAGGACAGTCTTAAATAAATACAGAAAACATCTAAACTAATCTTTACTGTATTCCTTACTAAATCTAAAAAAAAATACTGTACCCTAGTTAACTTACTTACAGAGCAAACAAGGCAGATGTGATGAGTGGGGTTTCCCAGCTGATGCTGTTAGGTCAAAGACAAATACAGAATGCACTACCTCTCCCTCAGAGCGTTCTTAAATTAATATCTGAAATATTGCTGCCGGGATGCTTGCAGGATGACATCAGTTTTGTCATCTGACTATCCCAGGTGAAAACCCCCATTATTAGAAACTGCCAGCATTAACATCTCCCTGTAAAATTTTACATAGCCCTCAGGACTTTGGAAAATGGTGGAAGTCATAAAATCATTTTGGCAAATGGTGGAAACCATAAAATAATTTACATTTCTCCATATGTAAAGACAATACAAAATCTTCTAGTTCTAGACACTGTGTCTGTTACTGCACTGAAACTGAGAGATACAATATTTGGTTTATGGCCCAGCTATAAGCTGACTTAACCTCAACCATTCTTCTGAAGTTTTGCAAGTTAATCTCCTGTGTTTCCCTCTCCCCTGTTAAATAGTTACAATAGTGCTATACATTTCTGGTCAGTACTGAAATATCTCTTCAGTATACATGTCTGTGCAATATGATACACAGTTCTAATACATTTGTAACACAGCTATATGAATTATGTTGATATTCACAAATGACACACAACCACTTACAAAATTCCAGATAGCTGGGCTGGCTATATCTCCTTTTGTTACATTTCTATATAAATCATATTAATATTCACAAATGACATATAATTATTTACAAAATTCCAGATAGCTGGGCTGGCAATAGCTCCTTTTGTTACATCTTCTTCCACATTACCCTCACTTATGCCTAGAAATCCTGGTATTTTATGATTTTGTGTGTCTTTCTCTATGTAGTCACTAGGTGTAGCAATTTTAATGATCAATGCTACTTTTTTTCTTGTTTTCCTGGACTACTATCTGGTTTTCTCACATCTGTTTTTTGAGTTGTTGGTAGTGGGTGATCCCGTGTGATATAAACTTCATCATTTTCTATAATGCTTTGTGGTTCATGTTTCCAGTGTTTTTTAGCTGCTTCAGTATTATAATGTTTGCACAATCCCCAATGCAACAGTCTTGCCACAATACCATGCCTTTCAATTTACAGTCTTTCTGCCAGTAGTATATCACAACCAACAACAAAATGTGCATTGTTTCCAATTCTATTTTACAAAACCTATATTTGTGTTTTTCTCCCACCTGTTCCATTGACTTTGTAAACCAACGATGTGTATCTAGTCCATTGTCTTGGTCAGCGAATATTAAGCTTTCGTCTTTTGGTTTAAATTCACCTCTTCTTAAACATTTCTGCATTTGATCCTGATCAACATGAGGTTGTTCAAAGAGTTTTCTATACTTGTAACCACTTATGCATTTTTCACATTTCTTGCCTTTTTATCTGATCCTTCACCTTATATTCTTTCTTTTGTTTTTTAGCACATTCAGTTGATGCCTGATTTTTATCTACTTCTGATTTGATTTCCATTCCTGCTTGACACTGATATGCTTCTGTTAAGCTAAGCAGGTAAGTCATCTTAGACTTATTCTCCTCATGTTTCAAAACTTTCACTAAGTTTGGGTATTATAAGGTTAGCAGATTCTATACAATCAATTTTGAGGAGGTTCATAGCTCCTTCAGAATGGGGAATATATAGTCTTGGTATACACTGATTTTTATAAATAATTTGATCTGCATGAAGCATTCTTCTTGTTGTCCTGTCCAACCTATCTAACATCTTTTGGGGCCAGTCAATCACTCCAAAACTGTAAGTTAGGACAGGAAGAGTAAATTAATTTATAGCTTGGATGTTGTTCCTAGATGTCAACGTTGTTTTCAATATCAATTTTAGTCTTCTAAAATATCGTCAACGCTGTTTTCAATATTAATTTTAGTCTTCTAAAATATTTCTTACTAAGTTTTATTCACATTTGTTCATGTTTTATTATGAATCTTTCATCAGTTCCCCAATATTTATACACTCCCTCTTGCTCAAGTTGTTTTATAAGATATTCCTCTCCCAAACTGATGTTTTCTTGGTGCTAGAGCTTTCCTGCTTTAAAGGTTGCTTTTGCACATTTAGCAAGACCAAATGACATTCTTGTATCATCTGAAAAACTTTTAACCACTTGCACTTGAGCTTTTAATTCTTCATCTGATGAACTATACAGTTTTAAATCATCTACAAAAAGAAGATGAGAAGTCTTTGCACTTTGTTGTTTTCAGGGAGCCAAATTGTAGTCATAACCTAATCTGTTAAGTAGACATCTAAATGGTTTAAGGGCAAGACAAAAGAGCAGTGGTGACAAAGAATCACCATGGAATATTCCCCTTTGAATTTTCATCCCTGGAATAATAATTTGCCCTTTAGCATTGATTAACTGCAAAGTGGTTTGCCACTGCTTCGTTGTTGCTGTAATGTAATCAATCAGTGTAGTGTATATCTTAGACATTTTTAAGCACTCTTTTATTCATGAATGCGGGATACTGTCAAATGCTTTTTTATAGTCTATCTATGCCATACTTAGATTCTTTCCCTTTTTACAGTTTTCCATTATGACTTTAACAACAAATGATCATTTGTTCCATTTGACTTTATTTTGACTCTAAACTCTGTCAGCATCAATTCCAGTGTATAGTTTAAACATTGTCAGAAGGCAAGTTCATAGGTTCATAGGTTGGTACTAGGCTATCAGCCCTAGGGCCTATACAAGCCTAGCCATAACAATTCCCTGGCTATTTCTTTATTGGTCTTTAGCTTTTAGGATAGCTTGCAGGTTTTCTCCTTAGTAGGATAATTGTTTTTCCTGTTGTTAATCCAGTTGGTGTCTGTTTGGGGTTTGCATACAAACAATTCTTACTCATGGCTAAATCATTATGCAAAGATGTTAACACGTTTAGCCAGAAGTTAGGTATTGCATCTGGGACTGAGGTTTTCCAATTAGGATCTTTTCTTAACTTAGTTTCAATCTCTCTGGCCATTACTTCATCCCATTTCATATCCTGTATATTTGAATTTCTTAGTCTTTCTTTTACTTCTTCTATCCATTTAGCATCTTTGTTATGTTCCACAGGAGCTTCATAGATATTATTATTGTTGCCCTTTTTAATGTCACTATGTTCATAAATTGTCTTATTCAAACAACATTTAGTTTTTCCAACATAAAAGGAAAGTCATTTTCAACACAGTGTGATTTAAACTACATCTTTTGTTTTACAGTTGAATTTACCTGTGCAAGGAATGACATTTACATGTGCAATCACTCTGGGCCATCCAAAATGTACTGACAATGATGGCAAGCCCTACATTTATACATAACCCCCTTCCTAGAAGGACTACAAAAATTGTTTTAAAAATGTATTTTAAATTATATAATTTATAAAATTGCTATTTTAAAACACTCATATAACTGTAATGATTTTAAAATGATTTTATTTTTGTATATAGAGAGGGTGCAAAACTATCCAGAAGGTGGTGATTGGGAGATCTTCCTTTTACTCAGAGAACTGCCTGGCATTTTTTTTAATACAAACACTCCCCCAGGACTTAATAGACATCTTTCTACTGCACCTGCTTTAAAGTGGAAGAGTGATAGTTTAAACAACTGACCTACCTTTATGTGAGTTTGACATTGCAGACCATAAACCTTTAAAAAATCTAAAATGTCATTCCGGTTCACATTTAATTTAACATAGTAAAAAAAATAGGTACCCAGTCTGCTTTGTTTCTTTATTGCATCTCCAACATATCGAATCATCTGTTTTGCTAAATTTAGATTACTTATAAGGAGCAACAAAACTCTGTGTACAAATGTCAACAAGAAAATCTTCCAATATATAAAAACCTATGTAAACTGGAAGATTCTAAAAAAATAATCTTTACTAGAATTATTCTTATTATTTAGAATGTTTATAAAGATCAGACAAATGTATTGTATTTCTTATAGCTCTTTTAAAAATATTTGTAATGTAATTATATATTTTAGGAAGCATTAGAAGTTCATCTTTATTCAAAACTTGTAAATAATCATTATATTTTCTCATTATAATTTGCCATGAAATTATTATCAGTTTAAACTATATTTATTTAAAAACTATACCACAGATAATGTGTTATTATTATCTAAGCAATCAGAAATAAAGTAATATTATTATATTGTCAGAGTATCTAAGAATATGTAGGTTATTTGTACTTTCAATAATATTAAGAGCATCAATATCAGGATAGATTAAAATCGTCACTTTTTGATTATAGGTATTTTATAAATATTTCTAATCATAATAAAATTGTTTTCACATGTTGTGATTTAAATTTAGTTAAAATGTTCCCTCTAAAAAGATCTAATCAGCCATAAAAAAAAGGCTATTAGTGTATTCTAATTAAAAAAAAAAATCCAGATTACTATTCATTAACTTTGTTTCTTCATGTATGAATTTCCATTTGCTCAAACAAAAGGGATTAAGCCAAGCAACAACTGTATTTAAATGCATTGCTAGTGCATACGTTTCCACAATCTAATATGATTCTTGTACAACATTTTATGTTAAGAAGGAATCCATAAGAATGAAATAAAATTTTTCTATTTTTAAGAATAGATTTATCTGGCAATAATACTATTAATTATAAGATATATATATATATATATATATATATATATATATATATATATATGGGTCACCTTCAGATGCCCGAAATCGCATTTCACCGACATGGAATCCGACGGGTCGAAAACACCGACAACGCAGATGACCGACAAGGTGAGAACCCGACGGACTCGGTAAGTGTGCGATAGAGTGAGGGATTTAGTGTTAGGGAGCAGACAGGTAAGTGTGGGATAGTGAGGGACTGTGGGTTTAGGGGTGGGTTAAGTGAGTTAGGGTTAGGGTGCAGGTAGGGTGAGTATGCGGTAGTGTCGGATCTTGGGGTTAGGGGTGGGTAAGTGAGTTAGGGTTAGGGTGCAGGTAGGGTGAGTGTGCGGTAGTGTCGGATCTTGGGGTTAGGGGTGGGTAAGTGAGTTAGGTTAGGGTGCAGGTAGGGTGAGTGCGGTAGTGTCGGACCTTGGGGTTAGGGGTGGGTAAGTGAGTTAGGGTTAGGGTGCAGGCAGGGTAAGTGTGCGGTAGTGTCGGACCTTAGGGTTAGGGTTTGGGTTAGGGATAGTGGATATGTTATGTAGTGTACTGTGTTGTTTACGTGTGTTGGTGTAATGGTATTCGGTGTTTTGCGTTGTCGGTATTTTTTGTTGTCGGTCTTTTGGTGTCGGTGATTTGTGTGTCGGCGGTTTGGCATTTCGGGCATCTGAAGGTGATCCATATATATATATATATATATATATATATATATATATATATATATATATATATATAGGTGCTGGTAATTGTAGGTTAAGTTGACCAGGGATTCAATAAACTCCATGTAGGCCTCAAGCCTACATGGAGTTGGTATGTTTGCACAGTGAGCAGCAGCACTAATTACATATTCATGCTGCGCACTACATTTAAATGTAAACAAGTGCAGTTTTGTGGCTAGCAACAGTGTTGACAGCCTGGAAAAAATGTGAAGTAACAAGAATAACAGCAGATATATAGAGCTGTTTATGTACAGGCAAACTAGGTCTGTGGAATTGTGCGGAATACCACAATGATTACCAGAGTTAATAATATAGCAATTATATAGACATTACAAGGCACTACAGTATATGTAGTGCAGAGTATTGGGTATTCCCATTTCAGGCATTCCGTACAAATGCCATGTAAATGATCCCTAATGGTACATGGACTGTCATGTAAAATAAACAGTCAGGGTAAGTGTGGGCATTGAATAGAGACACACAGCTGAACTGTAGGCATGAAAACATGGAAAGAGGACAGATGAAACATCTTAATGTACAGCAGACAAGGATATGTAAATTATGACAGTTGTAGAGCAGGAACACTAATTACATATCGGCACTTACAGTATGGACTGCACAGTGGACGTGTATATTATGTAACTGTCACACAAGATGACATAACAATGAAGAAGGATGTCTTTGTGATATAAGCATCCTCAAATGAACAATGGAGAAGACATCTATCAGGGATGTTATATACAACTGGGGCTAACTGCATATTGTAAAGCTGTCCAAAATGACTTGTCTGGATATGACTGTAATGTCAGCATAAGTCTCCACCAAGTGGGACAGACAGTTACAAGCTCATGAACAACAGTAAACAGAAACATACATAATCATGGAGAATATCAGAATAATATCACAAATAATCTCATGTCTCTGACATAACATATATGATTATGAGTGATCTTTGAAGGTTCTGTATAAACACACTTGCACAATTATTATGACATCTCTGCAATCTGTGAAGGTAATCAAGCACATACTGACAGTGTAACCTCTACTGGAGGTGTTAGGAGGGACACTTCTATACCTGTATGTGACATTATGATCAATCTGAGCTAGTTGGCAGGTGTGCATATATATATATATATATATATATATATATATATATATATATATATATATATATATATATATATATATATATATATATATATATATATATATATATATATATATATATATATATATATATATATTTATAAATATATATGGCACAATCCACACTGTCACAAGTGTAACCCATGCCCATACCTGTCAACTGTACAGATTTTCACAGAATGTCCAGATTTTTGCCTCAAAATTTTGGTCTGTTCTTCATGCAAATTGTGTTTTTTTGACAAACTACTGGGATGATCTAAGGAATAAAGTCACTAAATAATGACATGCATTTGAGTTTCAGACTTCATATCCTTCAGAAAATGCATGCTAACACAAATCCTCTTATTCTAGCAACTTTCTAAGTTTATAAGAGCAATATTTAAAATGTACCCCTAATTTTGGTTCTCTGTACCCCCATTATGTCAGGCTTTGTCCAGATTTTTTGTGCTGAGAGGTTGAGAGGTATGCCCATGCCATCAGTGTTGTAAAACAGCTATGTATGCATTTTGTGCATCACAGGAACAGGTATCACACATGAATCTGTTATATCACCTTGATGGGTGTTCTGAACCATCAGATAGTAATGTTTATGCAACAAAAATAATACCTAATTATGACCAATAAGTATTGCGGGAGCTCATTGTGGCAAAGGTGATACACTTGAGTTATGCTTCCCTGGAAGATGTGTAGGGAAGTACATGAAGAAGAGTACATTGCACTTAGCTGTTAGTGTGATGAGGGCTGTGAACTATGGAAGGATCATGGCCTCTGATGTTGATGTCCTGCACATGCTCAGGAGTTGTGTTACATACAAGGGAGAAGTCACCACTTTGGGGACATGCTGGTGGATGCCCCGCATACCATATACTTGACTACACAGGTCACATACCACTTGGTCTGCTTACAGGGGTGTGATGTTTACATTATCATTGGATTATGCTTCTGTTTTCATGATGTAAGAAATCTCACCATGTTTTGTTTCATCTCATGTGTCTTCATGGCTGTGGTGGAAGTCTTTGGTGTGGTGTTGATACTATCTGTATTATGTAATTTCACAGCAGAAGTCTGACTTGGAGAGTGTCAGACAACAGCTTATAGGTGATGACATCAGCAATGTCTGGTGAGGAGAGGATGGTAATAGCAATGTCCCACATTCTGGTGTAAAATTATTTTTCTAATGTCAAGCAAGTGCACAAACATACACAGACACATACTAGTTGATTGCTGTGAGAACAGAACTCCTACTGAAGTACACAGACTAGAGACCTCTGTATGTAATGCAAACACCACAGCACACGTCTGACTTGGAGAGTGTAGGACAACAGTTTATAGATGATGACATCAACAGTATCTGGTGAGGAGAAGATGGTAATAGCAGTGGCCCACATGCTGGTGCAAAATGCTCTCTCTAATGTGAAGCAAGTGCACAAACACACACAGACACACACACCAGTTGACTGCTGTGAGAAGAGAATCTCACCTAAGTATGCAGACTATAAAACTTAGTACTTTATGCAAGTTCCATGGTACAAGTCTGACTTTTATAAGGTTGCAGAGCAATTTATAGTGGATGACATCATCACTGCATGTCTACGAGAAGATGTTGGGAGGCCTGCATGAAATGGATGTGTGGACATGTCCAATTGTGAAAATATTGGTACTCCATGGGATTGTAGTGGAGACGTCAAGATGCACAATTATGCTCTCCTGACTAGACAGACAAACACACAAATACACCAGTTGACTTGCTGTGAGAACAGAACCCCTACCTAAGTGCACAGACTACAGAACCCAGTACTTCATGCAAGCACCATGGCACAAGTCTGACATTTACAAGGCTGCAGAACAATTTATTGTGGCTGTCTTCATCACTGCATGTTTGAGAGCAAATGTTGGGAGGCCTTTCTGAAATGGATAGCTAGTCATGTGCAGCTGTCAAGATATTAAAGTTCTACTTGATACCAGAGTGGTGACTGTGCAATATGTAGTATTTGGTGTTGTGTTTCCAATGTGTAGGTATACTTTAATAGACAGCTTTACAAACTAAATGCAAACAGCTGTCCACATTACTACAACTACTGGAAAATCTGATGTGCATGGGGGGTAACAGATGGCTGCAGTGTAAGTATGTGTTGCTTACTTAAAATATGCCTTCCCTTTGTTTGTGTTTTTACATGTTCTTTCATGGGATGAAGACTACATGTACAGTAAACAAAAGTAATACATGCTATTATGCACTATCCATAGCGCACCACTGAGCAGTTGGGTTGCTTGATTGAGGGCAGTGTTTGCACATGTGAGATGCACATTTATATTGCTTTCCCTGTTAGTGTTTGTGCATCAAGATGCACATTTATAATGCTTTCCCTGTTTGTACGTAAACATAGAGCAAACATGAGGCTCATTAATAAGATTCTGAGAGTTCTGAGTACTGAGTGAATGAAGCACACCTGCTGCTTAAATGACTCTGTGGCAACATGTGTAAATACATTAGTAGATTTATTTTGGAGCCCAGATGATATAGTGTTCAAATCCAGGTGTGTCTAATAGTTTTGAATATGTATTTATAATGAAATGAAATAATTCTATATTCTGCATTCACTGTGTGTTACCTCTGCTCATCATGTTTAAGTGGCATTGCATGGAGATAACCCCACCATTGAAGAGATGTTCACCATTACTGGGCATTGGTGCTCAATACCAAACTCCAAGCAAACACAGTGGCCAAAAATTGAAGGGCTCTATAGCTTCTTTTTTACTTATGTGTGTTGAGTGGGATTCTAATTTAACAGATTAAAGGTGTTAAAATGGGTGTATATTAAAAGGCCAAAGAGGTGTTTCATCGAACATCTCTTGGTCAATGCATAAACAGCGAATGCACTAAAGCGCAAATGATCAAAACAGCGATTTTGTTCCTTGGGAAAGAAATCGCTTGGCCATCCCTATGTGTTTGCCCATTTCCTCACTGTAGTGCAATCTCGGAGTTGGTATATTTTGTTGGGGGGCTGTGAATCCCCCCACTTTGTTATGCATGAAAGTGTGTGTGTGTGTGTGTGTGTGTGTGTGTGTGTGTGTGTGTGTGTGTTTGTGCTAGCGATTTCTTTCCCAGAGAAAGAAATCACTGTTTTGAGAATTCACGCTTTATGTGTCAACCAAAAGGTGATCGATGAAACACCTCTTCGGTCTTTTAATATAGACCCGTTAAAATGGGGCAGGTAGGCAAGTGGTGAAATTGGGGCCAAACAGAGGGAAGAACAAAGGGAAAGCCATATAGGAATGTGCAAAAGGGAGGTTTGAAAGAACTATAGATATCCACTTTTTCAACAGTGAAACAAGAAAATATATGTAGAATATTAGCTGAATTTGGTCTGTCATCTCAACAAAGTGGGGTGTCATCACTGCAATCATGTTGTATAGCCAACTGGACCAAATCAAGTCTGTCAAGAAGATATGCATGTGAAGTAGGGAGCTATATATGGGAGGATATTTTTTGTGGGACAGGTACCATTGTTTTTTTACTTCACTAAGAGAGGAATGTTGGGTAAGTATTGTAGGTATTTCTGGGTCAGGAATCAGATGCAAACAAACAGGGCAAACAAGACAAGATACAGAGACAGAGGGACACAAAATGTTGGGGGACAACATGATTGCTGTTAGGGATGGGACAACTGGGGCCAATGCCCATCAAACATGGGACAGTGAGAATCTAGTCCTCACACACATGACTGTCATCACAGTCCCCTTACTCCACTGGCTGTTGTAGTGCTTGACATCTCCTCCTATGGACCATGAGGGAGAACAGCCTCTCTGTCCAGCACAGGTGTTTACCAAAGGTGATGTGCCCAACCCTATGCACCAACCCTGTCATTTGCTGGTGGGGGATAAAATAAATCCCCACCTCTGCCAGCAGTCTCATAGGGTACCAAAGCACCATCTGCCAGGGTAGTGCTACATGAGGGTGCAAATAGTGCATGGGAAGGAGAGGCAGTACTGCCAGGTTGGCTCCCAGATGTACTGGGCATCACCGCCAAAGTCAGTGAATGGGGAAGATTGAGCCACTGGGGCTGGCCTACCTTCCTTTGTTGTAAATCATTTTGTGATTTGTCAGAGATGGATGACATGGAAGCATTTTGATGACACACACAAAAAAAAAAGAGACAAAGGTTGGAGGTGAGAGAAAAAAAAAGGAGAAAAAATTGTACCATCATATGTGACATACAATGCATAATCATAGTAATAATATTTTTTTTTAATCTGAACTTATACATTTATGTATACTTCTTAACAGCTACAAACTATAATTAAAGATTGATCAGAGTAATCCTTGCAATGTGCACATATTGCATATATGCTCGGTCCAATTATATAGGTTAAGTTAACAGGAGGGCATTTATGCCATTTGTGTACAAATTAATTTATGTAATATTTTTAAAGGATTATACTATGTTATAGTTGTTATTTGTGGTATTTGAATGCACAACATCTGACTGCAGTCCTACACTTGACTCCTACAGTTGGTTTGTGCTGCAGACTGAAGCATGAATGTTTGCTTTTACAGCTAGGATATGCATGCTTACTTTGTTACAACTGTATAGAAAAGAAATGTTTAATTTAAAAGCTATCAATAATACTTCTGTTGTGCTGCATACATATCCCTTGCTTCCCTCAGACTCTTTAGATGCTCAACACGGACTTCTCTATTCATAGTTATTTCAGCATTGGTTGTAGAATAAAAAGAAGCAAACAAGAGAAGTCATTATGAATTCCAGTCTTGCCTGTAAGTAGCTTTTTATCTATTATAAATTCTCTTTATTAGTATACTTACACAACTGTGGGATGTTACTAGTTCTGAACTCATCCATCCACTGATTGAGTGTATCCTGCTTGCACCTTTTTAGGTCAGTAAAGTGATACCTACACTGTTCTCCAGTGCATTTAATGCCAGTCTCACTATAGGTAGCCTTTGCCAGACTATTCCAAGTCTGCGCTGCTTTACAAGAAGTCTATTAAAGTTTCTGGACTCCTCAACACACCATCTCTGCACCCTAAATTGTGCACCTTCCCTTCTATCACTATATATGTCTAAGCAGAGAGGAAAGCAATAGCTAATAATGATTTCCCACCAATTCCTGTTATTACTTTTACTGGTAGTGCCCAAACCCAAACAATGATGCCAACCACATTTGAGCAATGTTAAGTGGAGAGCAGCAGTGCCAAACAGAGGAAAGCAGTTTTTTTTTTAAATGGGAAGGTTAATATGACAGTTGACAATAATTTGAGGGTTGTTTGCTGCTAGAACTCTTATATGATTTTACTTTGCGGACATGTACTGGAGGTATACATTTCATGACTTGACACATTTTTGCTTTGGCTTTATACAGTGATAAAACTGATTTTTGCAATGTAGGATTCAAACATATGCATAATAGACAAAACATTTTCTTCCACAGCAGTGATTTTACATGTTTGCTGCAGAAGAAGTGCTTCCCAGACATAGTCATGAATTATATATACACATACATAATAGATTGAGGGGTTAGCCATGTATGTGTGTGACCTGACAAAGTCCTGGTCTATACATTCATGTATGTCTGAATCTTATTGCAATCTGAAGTCCATCCAAGGCCAGATAGTGCAATTATAATTACAGAAACATAGTACTCTGTATGCCCTCTGTCTACATATAATTCATATGAGCTCCACTGCTATGCATAGGGTCTATATAATATCCTCGAACACTTAAAAAAGTGAACGCTGATTGATCGAACTTATTTTCACGAAACTGCAAAATATCGAAGCAGCAGAAACTCGAATTTTTTTCCTAGGGAAAGAATTTGGTTGTCCTTTTCTGTTGCTTCGGTATTTTCAGTGTTATGGTGGAAAGTTACCGGTCGGATTCAGGTAAGTGTGCGATTGTGTGGATGTGAGTGTTAGGGTGATTTAGGTGAGTTAGGGTTAAGGCTTGGGTTAGGTGTGTGTGCGATTGAGTGGACATGAGGGTTAGGGTGGATTTAAGTGAGTTAGGGTTAGGGAGCGGGTGAGGTTAGTGTGCAATAGTGACGGACCTTAGGGTTAAGGTTTGGGTTAAGGTAAGTGGGTAGTTAGTGGTGTGTGCATAGTTTAGTGTAGGGTTAGGTATCAGATTTTAGGTGTATGTGTGTGTGTAGATTTCTGTTTGTTTGGTGTGCTTGTGTTGTGTGTATGTGTTTTGGATCAGCGATTTTTTTTCCCTGGGAAAAAAATCGCTGATCTGACAGTTCAAGATTGTAAGCTTTCGCTTAAATTAGGTTGATCAATCAGCGTTCACTTTTTTAAGCGTTTGATGATATAATATAGACCCTATGCATACTTATTGTTATTGTTATTTATAATTATGTTTAACTTTTTTATGTGACATTTAATATAAAGTGAAATGGAACAACAGTAAAAATATTTGGAATTTCCTGTGTTATACCCCAGGACCATCTGTATTGCCATCCTACACTTACAACTGCTGCCATACGGATAGTTAAGTAACAGCTGGATATTTCCCTATTCATTATTAACAGCCCTCCACTTACACCTGCTGCCACAAAAATAGTTAAATAACAGTTGGATATTTCCCTATTCATTGTTAATTTCTGTGTGTTAACCACCATGCAACACTGCTTAGCATGTTTATGCAGTGCCCAACAAAATTGATAGAATGTATCTGTTTTGAAATTGTTGACTGTCTGCTTCCTCTCTGCAGGTTTTCTGAACCTGCAGGTGTTGAGAAATGCTGCTAAACACCACACAACAGTGATAAAAGATGTTATGCAATGGAATGCAAAGAATGCAACAATGTATCCTTTTTGAAAATAAGAATGTCTGCATTCTGTCTGCCAGTGTTCTGTCTGCTTATTGTATGGGCCATTACTCAAATTTGTTCATTGGTAAGTGCCATGCAAGCAAGACAAGCAAAGGTAAACTTTTGTTAGCCTTGTGAGTAGTGTTTATTAGGCTTCATCCTTAAAAGACAAAGGTGAGACTTGAACCTTGATGTACAGATAGTATATGGTTTACGGATCAATGTGTTTAGCAGATATGTACACACACAAGTGATTCACAGGTGTAGTTAATGTATTGGTTATCAAAGAAGTACTTTACATGATATTTATTGTGTCTATCTGTTTCCATGTTTGTGCTAAGCGGAACACTGTGCAAATACTGGCATTAAAAACAAAAAAATCAAAAAGAAAAGAAATCGATAAAATAACACTAAAATATATGGTAGTATACATGAAAGAATTTTTACTCAATTCTGGATTTAAACTCTGACACCAATGAATCTTCAAAACACAGTAAGGATGTTTTATTCCTCTTTGCCACAGAAACAGCTTTGCAGCAAAGAATGAAAAACATTGTGCATTCAAGGAAGTGCTACATCATCCATAGTATTAACAAGACATATGACACTTGTACACTTCTGAATTGATTCTACATGTATTAACTTCAGATGTAGTGCAATGAGTGATCACACAAGCATTTATGACTACTGCTTGGAGAAATGCATATCTGTCTTATTTTTTTGAGTATGTTGCTCATTCTTCTCTTATGTGAGCAGTAGTCTGATGCATGCAGTCTGAAAGGCATTTTGTATCATTGTCCTTAAAATGTGTTAGAATATTAAATGGCAATGATATACAGTTTTCAACAAATGCAGGGGAGGTTGGATGCTATTGAAAAGAAACTGTGAAAAGTGTGTTGCTTACTTCCATTTAAAAACTTGATACAATGAATTCTACACTTTTTAAGTCTAACAACACTGCCATACCAACTGGAGGTAAGGGAGTCGGAATTGTTGTTGTGTTTTCCTTCTCCTTACCAGTAATCATTTACAGTTGCAATTCATTAGCAACAAACACTTAGAGAATGCCTGCACTATGTTTACAGCTGTTACAAAGAGCCAAGAATTAGGGATTTAGCAATTCTAATGTGTCCATACCTCATTTGCATCTTCACCATGCTCACTGTCCTGAATCTACAATATAACAAGGGAACCATGTAGCTAGGGAACCTTAAGGTGAAGACACTTGTTTATGTGGATAGCACATATGAATATTTCTACTACTTTGGATTTATCTGCAAAGAGGACTGCTAATCTTGATAAAGTATGATTGCATTTTTCAGTTATATCCTGGATAAGCTCAGATGTTACTTAGAAAAATAGTTTTAAATATGAATTAGAAAATGTTACTTTTATCTGTATGTACTTCTTAGAAGTTTACTGATGGCATAAACATTTTTGTCAAGGCATTTTACTTTCTCAAATGCACATCCTTATTAAAATTCATCACAAGTGTTAATATTACAACTGTTTCTCTTTACAGTCTTCTCTTATTTCTGAAATGTAAATGTCCTACATTGTCATTGGCACAGGGGTGTTAGCCTTGTTGGATAGCCCATAGACACCTCTAATTGCATAAAAATGAATTTTCTGTGGTAAATCTGTACTTATGTTTTGGTATACTTTCTTTGATAGCACTTATAACAGTTCAGTGATGTTTTTTTCCTTTGTTTGGTAGCAAAATGCCATTTGCCTGTTGTTTTTGGGTGGAGAGCCAAGTTCCATTTCTGTGGTGGCACAAACAAAAAAATGTCTATATAAAGGTTTGCTTTGCTATTATTACTCCTATTGTTTTGAATCCAACCTTGCTTTATGTGTGACTGTGATATGTTACAACCACATAAATCCTACCTTTTTTATATTTGAATATCTTTATTTTCACCTGTGGGTAATATTGAAAACTAATATTTATGTGTTATAGCTAAGCAGAACTTTTATTTAAGTGATATTTATGTGCATTATCCTTCTTTTGTGTCTTATGTCACCGAGGACTATGGCACCAAGGCATCTCAATCCACGTAAAACCCCTTTACTTGACCCTGAGAATGATGTAATTGTACAAACATTTAAATGGCATGGCGGATTCCTGTTTGAGAGAGGCTGTGGGAATATGTCAGGAAGAATGCAGATTTGGCAGCAGATAGTGGATGATGTCAATGCTGTTGGTGGCCACAGTAGGACATATGATCAGGTGCACAGTAGGGCCACTAACATAATTTCATCAGCACAGAGAAGAGCAGCTGTAGTGGCCCATGGACAGATGACTACCTAGGGAGACTGCTACACAGCTACCACTGACATCAAATGAAGATTTCCAGTCCACTGTCAGGGATCCAGAGAGCTCAGTGAAAAGGGCACAACAGCATGTGATTCATGGTGCTGACATTTCAGGGATAACAAGCATGTCCAAGGAGAATCTTCCAGGTAGGGTTACCTACATCAGTTGTCAAATATTTCTTGTATAGTAAAATATTCACAACAATACTTAAGTTTGTTTAACAATTTTTATTTGGGGGGGGGCTAGTTATATATTGATACAGTTAACACATCCTGGTTCATTACATATGGGCTTGGGGTGGCTGTGTCATCTGAGTTTCTGTTAAATGTATTGTTAATGGACATATAAAGGGCTAAAAGTTTTTCACCTGTGTTACTGCTAATTGTGATGATGGTTTCCCTGTCTTTTGCTTAAGTTCCTCCAGGACCATCATCCCTAGGACTGTGGAGTCATCTGCACATGGTAAGCCAAACATTTTCATTTCAGTATGATGAAATGTTCACAGAAATATTTATTTTATCCATATATGTAATGTGGGTGTCAGGACTGTGTATGTATTGCTGTACTGTCTGTAATAGTGGCATCACTATTAGTTTGTTAGCATATATTGAACTGTAGTAGTGTAGCTATTAATTTCTTTCCTGTGTTTCTTGCTAACAGTGGAAGTGCAGGGCTTTCACTACCTGATGTCAGAGTATCCGCAGACTCTGATGATGATGATGGTGGGCAAACAGAGGCACAGTTGGCGGTTGAATCTGACACTGACGTTGACATTCAACCATCCTCTGTAATACCATTGGACAGAGGCAGTAGGCCTACGCCAACTTATTCCAGTGTTCCAGTAAGCCCTCAGACATTGAACAGGTGTAGGGTCAGCCAGTCAATCAGGTAGTCTGTTTACTGCAGTTTCAGTGTCTGTTGACTCTGGCCATAGCCAAAGTGTGGGCTAGGTGCCACACAGGAGGGTTGTTACAGGTGCTCCAAGGAGGTCGGATATCCATCATCCACCTGATCCAAGTATGCTTTCTGTGCCAATTAATGTATGTTTAGGACCATCATGGAGACATGGGCATGTTCCATTAGGGCCTGTGAAGAAATGCTTAGGGTTATAGATGTGGTGCAGGCTGACACATGTGACGACCATGTTGCAGATTCAATGGATTAGATGAATGACACATGAGAATGGGTGGTGTCTTTGATGGAAGGTCTGCTAAGAGGACGATAGCATCCAAATGGGTGTAGGTCAGCCACATCATCTGATGTTAGCCAATGTGGCTGTGCCCAATCAAGCTCCCATAGTGACACTTCTCCCACTGTTCCACCAATAATTGAGATGTCCACACCCAGAAGTGGCAGGCCATGGGTTTGTAGTCCTGGACATACTCATGAGGAGAGCTCTTCCAGCAGACATCGGTCATGTTCAGGTAGCAGCAGTGCAATTGACTGTAGGTACAGACATGCCAGTGCAACTCCTGGCAGAGCCAGGTCTAGTGTTTGGGTATGACAACTATGAACTGCTACCATTACCATGCATGGCTCTCGGGTCTATATCAGTACACCGAAACTTCATACTTTCGAATGTTCTTACATCGACCCCTATTCAGCGAATGCTGAAAATAGTGAAATGACAGATAACCAACTTTTTTCCTAGGGAAAGAATTCAGTTGTCTGTTTCTGTCATTTCGCTATTTTCAGTGCTGTGGTGGAAAGTGACGGGTCGGGTTCAGGTAAGTGTGCGATTGGGTATGGGTTAGGTGAGTTAGGGTTAGGGCGTGGGTTAGGTATGTGTGCGATTGTGTGGACGTGAGGGTTTGGGCGGGTTAGGTGAGTTAGGGTTAGGGTGCGGGTGAGGTGAGTGTACGATAGTGATGGACCTTAGGGTTAGGGTTTGGGTTAAGGTAAGTGGATAGTTAGTGGTGTTTGTACAGTTTAGTGTAGGGTTAGCTGTATGATTTTAGGTGTATGTATGTGTGTGGATTGCTGTTTGTTTGGTGTGCTTGTGTTGTGTGTATGTGTTTTGGAACAGCAAATTTTTCCCTAGGAAAAAATTAGCTGTTCTGAATGTTCAATGTTGTCAGCATTCACAGATTAGGGGTCGATGTAAGAACATTCGAAAATGTGAACTTTCGGTGTTCTGATATACACCCATGCCTCTCACCTGTCCTGCATACCAAGATGTAGAGTTAGCACAGAGCTTGACTGTGTTCTTGCAGGCACTCACATATCAATTTCAGCTGGAGTGCCCACACAGACACATACGCAACAGTTACACAGTTCAGTCATGAGGCTTAAAGATCATTCTGTCTCAGCGGCCGTTTGATACTTTATCCAAATATCTGCCTGGTTCCCTTTCTTACTCACTTACACTCACCACCTTTTGTGTCAACCTAGAACTCCTGCCCCCCCCCCCCCCACCCCAGACAAACACAACAACCTGTGAAAATGATGATAACTGTGCCATATCCCTGTGTTCTATCTTTTGCCTTCAGGTATACATAAGCTTTATGTCTGATGCTTAGGGTGGATAGCTGACTTAGTGCGTTGTATATCTGTGTTTGTGATGCTGTTTTGCTAATTGTACTGCTTTTTAGAAGTTTTTGTAATGTGTACATGCTTCCCATACTCTTACAGCAACAAAGCTGGACTAAGCCATACAGAAAAGTGGGACAAAGTCTGAACAATAGGGAGACTTTTTTAAATATTTTGGTCTTACAAAGTTAGACAGTTGATAGAATCAAACAGTTTTTGCATCACTATTTTTAAGATTTGCTGTGGGATATGAAGACTGAAACTGAAATGTGTGTCTTTAATTTCTAATTTCTCTCTTTAAGGATTTGTTAGTACAAAAGTATGAGGCCGAATTGAGGACATTCAGTGACCATCAATACTTTTGAGAGGAATGAATGTGTGAATCTTTGATGCCTGAGGCATATTACTTGATAGAGGACACATTGCTGTACAAATCAACCACCTTTTACTTACTTACATTACCAAGTAACAGTATGCAAGAATATGTCAATCATTTGTATTATTACACATTTTTAATTCCAGGTTCAGCACTTACCTTGTAAACCTAGCAGTTGCTACAGTTTTAGTTCAGGAATGGGTCTGTCTGATGCTAGGATTACACAGCCATTACATGAGTCGGTAAAGGTTGTGATCATCGCCTGGCATAAATGTACTGTATTGTATGTGCATAGGATGAAGGTTTTAGCCCCTTAAGTGGGAAGTGAGTGTGCTATGCATTGCCTCTTAGCCAGTGCAAGGACTTATAGAGCATATCTACAGCTGCCTACATCCATAGCAGCTGACGGTTCCCCATCTGACTCCTCACCTGCGTGTGTTTGTGGTGACCTTGCTAGTGATGGTGGGATATGTGTCTCTTCTCTTTGTTGATCCTGCTGAAGCTGTTTTCTCAGCATGATGTTGTGAAGCATGGCACAGACACTGAAGATTTCAATACATGCATGTGGATTGTACTGCAGTGCTCCCTCAAATGTATCTAGGTACTGGAACCACAAATGCAGCAGCCCAAACACACACTCTATGATATTTCTGGTTTGAGCATGTGTCTCATTATAGCATTCTTCATTGGTGTGTGTGCATTTCTGATGGGCAACATCAGCCATGGTTCCAGTGCAGAACCTGCATCCCTCAGTAAATGAACCTGTGGTATATAACCCCTAGTAAACATCTCATACAGTTGGGAATTGTGCCAGATATGTGAGCTGTGGTAACTGCCTGGGTTGCCAGCACAGACATTCAAGAGGACTCTCTTAGAATTACACAAGACTTGGAAGTTAATGGAGTGGAAGCCCTTTCTATTTATTTACACCCTTCCCTGTTTCCCAGATGGTGCCTTGATTTCTATATTTGTGCAGTCTGTGGCACCCAGAACTTTAGGTTACTGTTCGACAGGTGTAGAGCACCTGCATATTTTTGGCCCTGTCTTCAGGTGTACATGGAAAATATATGTAGTCACTGGCATATTGGAGCATAGCATTTAGGAATTGATGGGGGATCCTGGATGCTAATGCCTGTGACACCCCCTAACTGTCCATTGTTGGTCTCAGAAAGGTTCCTTTAGCTAAAATACTAAGTGCTGCACATACCTTTCTCTGCACTGGTATTGGTTCCGTTCAGTTTACTGTTGATCTGAGTTGAGGATGACAGAGGTTGCAGAGTTCCTGTAGTATGTTTCTATTCAGTCTATAATAGTCTACAATCCCCATCTCATGCAGATTGTGATAAGTTAAATCGGGTCTAAAAGCTCTTCTCCTTCTTGGCTGTGGTCTATTAACAGCAGCAGCAGCATAGACTTCAGCCTGTTGCAAATGCACATGAATTAAAGCAACAGCAGCCCCTGAGATTCTTTTTATGTAGACTCCTCTCTGTGGCTGTATTCCAATAGGATTTGGAATTCGTAGGGAAACCAAGACTGAGTCTGCATGGTTGCTTTATAGCTTGTTGAACAGCTCCTCCATCTTGGATTGGTTGATTAGTATACAATTCAGGTGCTTTTGCAATAATTAGCATACCACAGTGTTTACTGTGTTTGTGTGGCTCTACACAGCATGTAGAGCCACTTACTGAATCCAAAACTTTGTGTTACCATGTGTGCATCCTGCCACAATGTGTACACAGTCTTAGCAGACAATGTAGGATTTATTGAATCTACCTATAGATTTGGTTTTGTATTCATTATGTTTTAAAGAAAATAACTGAAGTCATTTTTATAGGAAGAATGTAATAAAATACTATAGATTTATAAATGATTTGTTTTTTGTGTGTCAAGGAAGTATGGAAGAAGTATATAATTTTAAAGAAGAGTTAGAAGATAATAGATTTGGATCTCGCCGTGGAAGGGAAAGAAAAGATAGGTAATAACTACTAAGATATTCAGGAAGCTTGAGCAACAGGAAGATATGTTATTAGGTTCCAGTTTTCACCCTCCCCCCCCCATACTATTGCCTCGATACCTTATGGTGCATTTCTGAGGATTAAGAGGCTGAGTAGTAATGAACAAGAAAACATTACAGAAATAAATAAGGTAACCCATATGTGTTTGAATAGGGGTTATCAGAAGCAACAAGTGTATGAAGGAATGAGAAAAGTTTTAAATAAGGCACAAAAACTGTTAGAACATGTAATAAGTATGTAAGAGCTAGGAAAAATGAAGACGAAGGGGAAATGTATTTTGTTTTTAGATATACTCCATTTTCAGAGAAATTGGAAAGTGTAGTAAAATATTGTTGGTCTATCCTGAAGAGAAAGGAAACCCTGTTTAAGGATGTAAAGATAAAATTTTCTTATAAGAAAGGGCAGAGTATTAAGGATATGTTGGTGCATGGGGTCTTTAATAGACTCATAACTAGGAATGATAGTATTACATCAATAAAAGGAACATTCACATGTGGGAATGTGCAGTTTGTTCGTATGTGGTTAAAATATTTACAACTATAAATAAGATGATGAAACTGATGGTCTTTGTTGTTTATATATATACATCTTGTTTGCTGTTGTTTGAATATAAATAAGAAGAATTTCTTTTGTACAGGGTAGTTTCAGGTGTAGAAGTGAGGAAATAATATATGGGCTAAGGTGCCCATGTGGGCGGTTTTACATCGCTGAGAGTAAAAGAAGTTTTGGGACGAGGCTCGAAGAGCATATTAGGGACATAAGAAAAAGCAAAGAATCTAGCCCAATTGGGACGAGGCTCGAAGAGCATATTAGGGACATAAGAAAAAGCAAAGAATCTAGCCCGATTGGGACGAGGCTCGAAGAGCATATTAGGGACATAAGAAATAGCAAAGAATCTAGCCCGATTGGGATGAGGCTCGAAGAGCATATTAGGGACATAAGAAAAAGCAAAGAATCTAGCCCGATTGGGATGAGGCTCGAAGAGCATATTAGGGACATAAGAAAAAGCAAAGAATCTAGCCCGATTGGGATGAGGCTCGAAGAGTATATTAGGGACATAAGAAAAAGCAAAGAATCTAGCCCGATTGGGACGAGGCTCGAAGAGCATATTAGGGACATAAGAAAAAACAAACAATCTAGCCCGACAGCAGAACATTTTTTTAAGTGTCACAATAGGGATCCTATGGGGTTGGAATCCACAGTGCTAGAGCAGTATAAAAATAACATTTTAACTACTGAGGGAGTTAAGTATAATTTAAGAAAAATAAACTGTTTTTATTTTGAAATACAACACACTGAATACAAATGGTTTGAACAGGCATTGTAATTGGAATTTTTTTTGTAATGTGTCTTTAAAATTTTAATGATGGTAATTGAATAATTGATTGTTAGGATTTGAATTTATGCTATAAAATGAGTAGGTTTTTGTGTTGTAGAATATACTCTGAAAAGGCTTTGTATAGCCGAGGCACTAGAGGTGTGAATTTTCTGCATTCAGTTGGATTTGTGAACTGTTTTTTATTAAATTGTTTGAATTTACTGATTGACCTCTGGTGTTGTTTCAAGAGTTGTTGCTTTTGGTGTGGTCTACAAATTTATTTCTTAATTTCAAAGATAGAAAAGTTAATATCACTTATTGTTAATAATATGTTATCAGCAAAAAGTACCATTTTAGATTGATAACATGTAGAAATATCAACATGGTCTATTAAACAATCTCCTCTATTACTATTTACATAAAGCTAAAATACAATTGTAAAAAATAGCAGTGAAAGTGGACATTTTTGTTTAGTTCCTTTACTTATACTAAAAAAACCCAAATATATATATATATATATATATATATATATATATATATATATATATATATCTATGTATAGGATCATAGGATCATAGGGAGTTACTGGGCTATTGGCCCAGAGGCCCTTATTAGCCTAGCCAAGAGTTTAGCCCATGCATAGACAAATTAGCATCTCATGCCCCTGTCCAGCAGGGACATGGGTGAAATCCCAGGGATGTATTTTCTATTTCCCATCCAGTTATCCAGATTGTGCTTAAAAAAGGGTAAAGAAGTACTCTGCTTGTCGTGGAGAGGGAGTTTATTCCTTATCAGTGGGAGTGGTAAGCACTAGGTAGGCTATCTACCATGGGAAGAGTGGGTTTTGGCCCTGAAATTGTAGTTCATTGATCGTTTGGGCAGTTTTTCCATCTCTTTCTACTTTCTGGTTAAAAGCCAGTTTTGCGTTTGGTCCCTGCCTTTCCTATAACTAGTGTAGTCCAGGTACAGATTTGCTGTATCCAGGACTGTTGGTAAGCTTCTGAGCCCCCCAAGCCTTTCTGTGTTGGAGGTAAGCCTTCTAGCTTATCAGTGGGAGGGGTAAGCATTAGGTTGCCTATCTACCACAAGAGGAGTGGTTCTTGGCCCAGAAATTGTAGTTTATTGACCATTTGGACAGTTTGTCCATCTCTTTCAACTTTCTGGTTTAAAAGACCACATCTGTGCTTGTTTCCCATCTTTCCTGTTACTAACCTACTGGGTAGCACTAGAAAGCCTTAAACTGATACAAGCCTTCTAGCTTAGGAGAGAGACATTGGAGTGATTAAGTATCAGTTTTCTGTACTTTCTTGCTGTACTTAACTGTTTTCCACCTAAACGCAGGTTTTCCAGACTTTATTGTGATTTAAAAGCTTGTTTTTTTCACATATTGTACTTATTTGACTGCCTGCACTTTTAAAAAGCTGTTTTTGTTTAAATAATTTGTTTAAATGTTGTAGGCTACACACTAAGGTCCGATAGCCTTTTCTGATCGTTTGTAGTCATTTAAAGCTGTTTTAAGTGTATTTTTTACTGTTTTTGCCTTATCTTTTAAAAAAAAACAAATAAAAAACAAAAAAATCCTTATTTCCTGCCTTTCTAAGCTAGTATAGTCCAGTTTTCATGCTAGTGCTGAATTCAGAGTTGTGATACTAATTTCTGAGCTGCCCATACCTTACTTGGATAGAAGGAAGTTTCTCTGTTCACCTGTGAGAGAGGGGAGCTTTGAGAAACCTATCTGTCCCTGGAGGAGCAGTTCCAGCCCAGTTGTTAGTAGTTTATTGGCCATTTTGGGCTAATTTCTATCTCTTTCATTTCCCTACTATAAAAACTGCGTTTGCACAGTTTTGCACACCAGGCAGTGCCGGTTAGCTATGGTTAAATTATTCCCGGCTCCACTAAGTCTCCTCTTCAGTTTTTCCCTTGAAACTAGTCTAACTCTCAACCTAAGCACTCAAAAAGCATCTTGCAGCCCAGCACTTACTCAGACCTAATAGCAAGCACTAGTATACCCTGGCACTGACTGCCAAGCAGGGAAAGGCTCTTTATTCACCCCTCACCAACCAAGCGACTAAGCAGCTCACCCTACTATTCAGGCATGACCAAAGGGCAACTTCAGGTGCACTCTCCAGTCCAGCTGGTGAATCTGGGTATCCTGAGGCAATGTTACAACTGCCTCATGTACACAGACAATTCTCTCCTCCTACTACAAAATACTAACATATGCGAGAGATGCAATTATACAGCCAAACTGGAAGCTAAGCTGTCTCCACCCAAGACTGGAACAGACAGTCAAGAGGAGAAGGTTAACACTTGCACCACATCTCCAGCCAGACACAGACCTACTAAAACAGCACTGGCAAAAAATACACATAAATACACAAAATCATAGTCAGAGGCTCTAAATAAAAACCTGCAAAAGCATCAGAGACCTCCAAAGCAGACGGCCAAACAACCTGCACTTCCCGTCACAAACTAGACAACACATAAAACACAAAATCAGTGTGCCGCACAATCACAGCCCTTAAGGTGAAATAACATACCTAGCACACTAGTAATAGGTGACTCTAGAGTCAGGCACACTGACATCCCACTCACTAGGCTGGACAAGCAGAAGGTTACTGTTAGCTGCCTGTCAGGAGTCAGAATCCACCACATAACACAAGCAATCAGGTCACTCCAAAACAAGTACAAATATGACTCTGTCATTGTTCATGTTGGTGTGAATGACCTGAGATGTACCTCCCTGGACTACATGAAAAGAGACAAGGAAGAGCTCTCTGATCATGCAGCCCAGGCTGGTATGACCCTGACCCTGAGTAGCGTCCTGCCTCACCAAGAATGATTCCTCAGTATAAAGAAAAAATGATCAATTTCAACAATTGTCTAAGCTTCTGGTATCATTCAAAGGGGATCCAGTATCTGTCAGCCTGGGATGACATGCTCGACAAGCCACATTGCTTCGCAAGAGACGGCTTGCACCTGTCAACCCCAGGCTTTCGAATAGTGGCCAAGGCTCTTGCTGCCCCCATAGTGCCTTTTTTAGGCAAGGCTCAAAAGTCAAACTCAACCTCCATAAACAGCACAATTAACAAAAAACTGAGGGTTATGCTACTCAATGCCAAGAGTTTAAATCTCAAAGTGCACATGCTCAAAGCACTCCTCAGTATGGAGAACGTCGACATCTGTGCAGTAACTGAAACCTGGTTCAAGACTCCAGAGAGCACCCCAGCACTATGGGGCTACAACTCATACCACACGTTTCAGCAACAGAACACGGACCGAAACACAAAAGGAGGGGGTGTATTCATATCCATCAAGGATACCTACACCTCCAGGTTAGTGGCACAGCATGATACCTCTGAGATCATCCATGTGCAACTAACATCGGGCAAATCTCCAATGCAAATTGTGACCTGCTACAGATCACCCTCCATAACCCAGGACCACCACTCCACCTTTCTGGAGACACTGGAAAGCATGAAGGTCCAACCGAACACCCTGATATTGGGCGATTTCAATTATCCTACCATTCACTGGGAAAACTACTCGAGTACAAATTCCCAGGCCCAGCTCTTCCTGGAATTCATCAACTCAAATGCCTGGATCAGCTGGTAAACTCCCCTACCAGATGTGAAAACATATTGGACCTGGTCATCACCAACATGGGTGACAGGTGTTCCACACCTGTCACTGGTTAGATCAGACCATAAACTAATCACTCTGTATGTCCACACACCACCACCACCCCCAACTAAGGAAACCACAGTAAAAAACTTTTCTAAAGCAAACTTCACCTTACTTAAGACAGAGGTGGTAAGTTTCACAGCCCCCACATTAAAGGATAACACTGCCCATGATGCAGAAACCTTTACAAATGCACTCTATGAGCACCTACAAGGATGCATTGATCATGCCATCCCTAGCAAAACCAAGACTCACTCCTCTAAGAGAAGGAAATCAGTTTGGTGGACCCCTGCAATAAACAGGCTATACAATAGAAGGAGGAAACTAGTTCAGGAAAAAGGCAAACCCCAAGAAGGAATGACATCCCTGATCAGTATCAGTAAGAAACTAAGGTCCCTCATGAAATCTTCCAAGGCTAACTTCGAAAGAAAAATAGCCAAGGATTCAAAAGATAACCACAAAGCCTTCTTTAGCTATGTTAAGAATCTAAGTGGCAACTTGCAGATATGCACTGAACTAGTGCAAAATAGCACAAAATATACTGAACCTACTGATATTGCCAACATCCTGGCAGATAGATTCAGAGCAAACTTCACCCCCTCTCACCTACAAAAGGGCCCACAACAATACCAGAAAAGTGTAGTGTCCCAAAAATCACAGACGCACAGGTGAAAACAGCCCTTTCAAAAGCCAAAAACACAGCTTCAGTGGGACCAGATGGTGTCCCAGGCTGCGTCTTGCACTAGCTGCAGAATGAACTAACCCCCCACCTAAACACGCTGTTCAACCTCAGCCTCTCCACAGGCTATGTGCCCATAGAATAGTGCACAGCAACAGTCATTCCTCTCCACAAAGGCGGGGCCACAACTGACCCTGGTAACTATCACCCCATAAGCCTGACTAGCCTGGTCTGAAAGGCTATGAAGCGCATCATCATGGAACTCATTAACAAAGACATTGCAAACCTCCAAACACTTGAACTGACCCAGCTTGGCTTTGTTAAGGGCAGATCATGCTTACTAAACCTGGTTGACTTCTTCGAGACAGTCACCCAGGCCGTAGATGAGGGAAAGGTGGTTCATAGGTTCATAGGTAGGTACTAGGCTATCAGCCCTGGGGCCTATACAAGCCCAGCCAAAAAGGTACCCTGGCTTTTGCCACCCAAGAAAATTATTTTCCTGCGCCACTGTCGAGCAGAGCCACAGAGGTGATCCCTGGGGAGAATTTCCTATTTCCCATACAATCATCAAGATTTTTCTTGAAGAGTGCTAATGAGAAGCTTTGTTTGATATAGATAGGTAGTTTATTCCAGAGTACGGGAAGTCTCTGGGACAGGAATTTATCCCTCTGGCATGTTCTGTTTATGGTGGTGACAATGTTTAGGTCCCTAGAGCGTGTAGCTCGGAGGGATTGGGATTTCTTTAAGTGGAGCATGTCCATCAGCTCTGGGTTTGACATAGCTTTGTATGTTAGGCAGAGATCACCTCTGAGTAGGCGATATGCAACAGAGTAACTCTAGAGTTTTTTGAAATGGTCTGCGTAGGGCATCTATTTGAGGCCAGTAATCCTCTTTGCGAGGTATTTCTGCGGCCTTTCCAGTCATTGTAGATGTCTTGTGAGGTACATACCAAAAGGGGCGTTGTACTCTATAATGGATCTAATGGTGATGTGTAGAGGGGAAGAATGACCTCTTTTTTTCTGGATGAGAAACCTTTTGTGATGAGGTGTGCCACATAGAAGGATTTCCTGACTACTGTGGCAATGTGATTATCAAAGGAGAGACTACTGTCCACCTGTGTCCCAAGGTCTCTTATCACACTTTCAGTGTTAAGTATACTACCACCTATGTTGTAGTTCATGGGTACAGAGTTTTTACCAAAGGGGATGACAATGCACTTTTTGGCATTGAGCTTGAGGCCATGGCTTTGACACCAGGCATCTGTCTCAGTGAGGCCCTTTTGTAGGATGTCCACATCATTAGGAGTTTCGATTATGGCTCCTAGTTTGCAGTCATCTGCGAACTTCATTAGCCAAAGACCTTCTGTGTTAGCCTGTACTTCAGACAAGTAGATACCAAACAGGAGAGGACCCAGGACTGAACCCTGTGGTACTCCACTTATCACTGGTCTGAAGTCGGATTTGGAGTCTGCTACTTTCACAGTGTGGGTTCTGTCAGTGAGCCAGTTGGCAATCCATCTTGTGACATAGGGATTTCTACCTAGTTTAGTGAGTTTATCTATAATTCCAGAGTGGGGGATGGTGTCGAAAGCCTTGGCAAGATCTAGATAGGCTGTGTGAAGCACCTTACCCTTGTCTACGGCTTTGGTGACTGCTTCAAAGAAGTCTATCAGGTTTAAGAGACATGATCTGCATTTTACAAACCCGAACTGGGTGGAGTCCAGAGTTTGGAGATTACCAATGCCTTTGTTTCTAAGTTCCATGATGATACGTTCCATGGCCTTGCAGACCAGGCTTGTCAGGCTAATGGGGTGGTAGTTCCCAGGGTCCATGGTGGCTTCTCCCTTGTGGAGTGGGATAACCGTTGCTGTGCACCATTCAGCAGACACAAAGCCTGAGGTGAGGCTATGATTGAACATGGTACTTAGGTGGGGTGCCAGTTTGTTCTGTAGTTCATGTAGAATGCAGCCTGGGATGTTGTCTGGTCCCATGGGTGCTGTGTTCTTGGCTTTAGAGAGTGTGGTTTTTACCTGTGCAGCCGTGATTACAGGAACTTTGCATTCTTCCAGTATAGACATGGGCTCTTTAGGGGGTGAGAGGGGGGGTAAAGTTAGCACTGAACCTATCTTCCAGGATGTTGGCAATATCAGTTGGGTCTGTATATTTAGTGCCATTGTGCTGTAACTCAGAGCAGATCTGAGTATTGCCATTGAGATTCTTGACATAGCTATAGAATGCTTTGTGGTTGTCTTTAGAATCAGTGGAAATTTTGTTTTCGTAACTTGCTTTGGAGGATTTTATCAAGGATCGCAGCTTCTTACTGAGGCTGACCAGGTAGCTCCTTCACTCGTGGGCTTTTACTCTCTTTTGCAACAGTTTCTTCCTTCTGTTGTACAGTTTGTTTATGGCAGGGGACCACCAGATTGGCTTTCTTTTTTTAGAGGATAGCATCTTGGTTCTGTTTGGGATAGCACGATCCATGCACTCATGTAAGTGCTTATAAAGTGCAATTGTGTAGGATTCAGTAGTCATAACTGTATTGTCCATCTGCATGGGTGTCATGAAATTCACACCTTCTGTCTTAAGAAGCATGAAGTTGACTTTGGAGAAATGTTTTACCATGGTTTCCTCAATGGGGATAGGATGTGGATATCTAGGGTAATTAGCTTATGGTCAGATCGGACCAATGAGGTGTTGATTTCAGGTGTGGAACACCAGTCACTCATGTTGGTAATGACTAGATCTAGGATATTGTTCCCCCTAGTGGGGGTGTGGATAAGTTGATCCAGGGCATTGGAGTTTATGAATTCCAGAAAGCATTGAGCAGAGGAGTTGGTACTTGAGTAGTTTTCCCAGTTAATGGTGGGGTAGTTGAAATCGCCCATTATTAGGGTGTTTGGTTGGACCCTAATATTTTCCAGTACATCAAGAAAAGAGGAGTGGGAATCCTGGGTCATGGTAGGTGATCTGTAGCAAGCTACAATTTGGATTGCAGTTTTGCCTAGAGTTAGTTGCACTTCGATAACCTCGGCTGCATTATGCTGAGCAACTAGCCTGGAGGTGTGGATATCCTTAATGAACATGGACACACCTCCGCCTTTGGTGTTCTGGTCCAGGTTACATGGCCGAAAAGTGTGGTATGAGTTATAGCCTGGTAGTGCAGGGGGGCTCTCTGGAGCCTTGAACCAGGTCTCAGTCACTGCACAGATATCAATGTTCTCCATTTTAAGGCATGCCTCTAGTGAGTGCATTTTGAGATTTAGACTTCTAGCATTGAGTAGCATCACCCTCAGTTTTTGCTTGCCTGTTCCTGTTACGGTGGTCACACAACCTACCTTGACCTCGTTAAGGCTTTCGACACCATTCCCCACTCGGGTATTACAGAAAAACTCACCAGCCTGAACATAAACCCCTACGTCACGAGATGGGTTGCCAACTGGCTTACAGGCAGAACTCACACGGTAAGAATAGCGGGCTCCAGGTCCGACTCTAAACCAGTCACAAGTGGTGTCCCACAAGGCTCAGTCCTGGGAACCCTACTCTTTGGCATATACTTCTCAGAAGTACAGGCAAATACAGGAGGACTATGGCTAACCAAGTTCCCCGATGACTGCAAACTGGGAGCCATAATTGACTCTCTGGCTGACACGGACATCCTCCAAAAGAGCCTTACTGAGATTGGCACCTGGTGTCAAAGTCATGGCCTCAAGCTAAATGCCAAAAAAATGTATAGTCATCCCATTTGGGAAAAACAAAACACCCATGAATTACCACATAGGTGGCAGCCCCCTTAATACAGAAGAGGTAATAAGAGATATGGGGACCCAGGTAGATAGTAATCTCTCCTTTGACAATCATATTGCCAAAGTAGTTAGGAAATCCTTCTATGTGGCCCATCTAATTTCTGAAGGGTTTGCATCTAGAAATAAAGAGGTTATAGTGCCCCTCTACTCATCACTCATTAAACCCATCAAAGAGTACAATGCCCCATTTGGGATGTACCTCACAAGACACTTCCAACAGCTGGAAAGACCACAAAAGTACCTCACCAAGAGGATTACTGGCCTCAAACATATGTCCTATGCAGCCCGACTGAAAAACCTCTGGCTGTACTCAGTGGCATATCGCTTACTCAGAGGTGATCTCTGCCTGACTTACAAAGCCATGTCCAACTGAGAATTGATGGACATGCTCCACCTAAAGAAATCCAAGTCACTGCAAGCCATGCGCTCTAGTGAGCTAAACCTCACCACGACAATAAATAGAGCATGCTGGAGGGATAGATTCCTGTCACAGAGCCTCCCCATGCTTTGGAAAAAAATTCCACATTACATCAGGCAGAGCCCCTCACTAACACTCTTCAAGAGAAGCCTTGACGAGTGGATGGGTAGCAGAAAATACACCCCTGGGATCACTTATTTGCCTCTGCTTGACAGAGGATCAGTTAATTAATCAATGGAGTGGCAAAAGCCGACACACTGTGGCTAGGCTTATAAATGCCCTCAGGCAGATAGCCTAGTACCTACCTATGAGCCTATAGATGGGGGAGTCTCTGGAACACAAATCTGTCCCACTAGCAAGTGGATGTCACAGACCAGGTTGAGGCCATGTGTGTGGGTTACTCGAGTGGAACTTGACTTGTGGATATGCAGCAGTCCTATCAAGGCGGGATCCGAGATCACCTTGTATGCCAGACAGAGGTCACTTCTGAGGAGTCTGTATGAAATAGAGTAGAGATATAGGTCTTTTAGCCTATCTGTGTATGGTAGATGTTTGAGGTCCTGGATTCTCCTGGTGAGGAACCTCTGTGTTCTCTCCAGCTGCTGCATGAGCTTTGCGAGGTACATGCTGAATGGGGCATTGTACTCAATAATGGACCTTATAAGGGAAGAATACAGGGATGTTATGACCTCCTTGTCCCTGGATAAGATACCCTTACTTATGAGGTGAGCCATGTAGAAAGCTTTCAGTACAATGGAAGCAACATGGTGGTCAAAGGTCAGGCTGCTATAAATCTGGGTGCCCAAATCCTTCATGACTTACTGTGTGCTTACAACATTGTTATTAATGTGATAATTTGGGGGGACATCTCTCTCCCCAAAGGGGATGATGATGCATTTTTTGTATTCAGCTTGAGGTCATGTTTCTGGCACCAGTCATTTGTTTGGGTGACACCCTCTTGGAGGATGTCCACATCACTAGGAGAACTGATGACAGCTCCCAACTTGCAGTCATTTGCAAACTTGGTTAGCCATAGCCCACTGGTTTTGGCCTGTACCTCAGAATAGTATATCCGAAATAACAGGGGCTCCAAGACCGAACCCTGGGGTACGCCACTTGATATGGGTCTACTGCTTGAGGTGGCTTCCCCTATACACACACATATATATATATATATATATATATATATATATATATATATATATATAGATCGATAGATAGATAGATCTACTTAACATGGTCGAGTTTTCAAAAAGTCGACTTTCATATGACTGAGACCATATGATTGACTTTTGGAAAGCTGACCATGTAAAATAAACAGAAAACACACAACAAACACTTACCTTTAAACTGTTAGCAGGGGGGCAAGCCCCCCTGCACCCCCATGGGGGGATCCACCCCCCACACCCGCTGTAACTTAAATATACCAACTCCAAGATCGCAATACAGTGCAGAAGAGGGAAATTTTTCCATTACGCACTGTATGGAGATAGCGGTTCCCCATGGTCGGCTTTTCAAAAGTCGATCATATGGTCTTGGTCATACGAAAGTCGCCTTTGTGAAAAGTCGGCCATGTGAAGGGGACCCATTTATATATATATAGATACATATATATATATATATATATATATATATATATATATATATATATATATGTGTGTGTGTGTGTACATATATATATATATATATATATATATATATATATATATATAAAGCTTATAAATTCCTTGGAGAAATTAATGTTTTGAACAAATAAGTCCAATCTAATGAATTAACACTCTTTCTACATCAAGACTGAGTAGACTCACTTTTTTCCTTATTATTTACAAGATCTATAACAGTTAATATCCTTTAAATATTATAATGTCATAATACTTTAATAATAAACCCATTAAATCTTTATCAATAATAATTTCTAAAATATCTATTAGCCTTTTAGACAAAATCGGTACAAAATGTTTGTAATCTACATTAAAAAGTGAAATAGGTCTGTAAGAAGAAACTTATTTATTCTTCTTTTCCTTCATTTAAAATAGAAAGGATTAAAGTAAGGAGGAATAATATACGATTTTTAAATAAGTAAAAAAGCATCAGTTCTTAATATTATTATTTTAGTAGACTGAAATGATAAATTTCAGAAGTTAACCTATTCATTCCAATGGCCTTCTTGTTTTTATATTTATCACTAGCCTCTTTAATTTCAGATCTTAAAATGGTTTATTTAATATTAATATTTTGGCTATCATTCAGTTTTGTTTGAATATTGTTCTTAAATATTTATCTATTAAAATAAATGTATTGATTCAAATCTGTCATTCAAATCATCATGGTATATTTTAAATATTGATAGTATCTCATCAGCTTCAGAAGTATCTTTCTTTGTTATATGATTAAATAAAATATCAGTTTGAGTTCCTATTTAATACTTTATTTACCAAACTATATGCATTTTTGGGTGACATAACTAATCTAATCTTTCTATAGCTATCTCTGTTTTATGTGTTAAAGTCTTCTGCTATTATTTGGTTAATTTCCTGAATTCATTTAAATTATTCAGATTTTCATTTTGCTGCTTCATTTTAGCTTCATGGAATCTATCCTCTATTCTTAATAATTCTTTATACCACTCTTTCATTTTATTACAGCACCATGTATTCATCTTTCCTTGTTATGTAATTTTGATGAATCCCATAGTATGACTCTCTTGACCAAATCATTATCATTCTATGATAAAAGTTCTTGAATATGGTCATTCAGATACAAGCTATGTTATTACTATTTTTTTGGATAGGTTATATGTAATGGAATTCTTTATATGTGACTAAAGTTTATAAAGTCCTTCCCCAGAATTTTAGATAAAGCATTACAATTTGATAAAAGACAAACAAGGAGTTAAAATTGTCAAGAATAATGAGTACATAAAGTAAATTAGAATAATTTTAATTATCATATATTTTAATTATTATTATTATTATTATTTATTCAATTTTAATTGGGGTTGCTGATGCAGGTATTGTATTATTTTTATTTAAACTAGAATCAGTTATGTCTTCAAAACAATTAAAATCTCCTGCCTTAACCAAACTACCTTTCCAATAACTTTGCAAGATTTCTAAATAATTTCTGATTTTATTATATTACTTCTCATACCAGGAATCCAGTAAAAGCTTGCTACAGTGTATAACTTATTACAATACCAGACTGCATTCCTTTGGAGTAATTTACCTTATTAATAATCTTAGGCACGACGAAAGATTTCCTCCATAAAATAGCTGTGCCTATTCTCTTTTTTTCAAAGGAAGATGTTGATATGAACTTGTAGTTTGTACTATTTAATGACTGAATATCTTTTTCGATCAAATGAGCCTCCTGAAGAAAAAAAAGAATGTCACTTTTCTTTTTTCTTGGTTGTTTGAAAACCTTCTGTTATTGCTGTTATAAGTCCATTAATTTTAATTTAAATGCATTTTAGGTTTATCATATTTTAAATAATTAATGAATGTAATCACTTGTAAATAGCTGGAAAACACATTAAACAGAATATCTTTTGTTATTAGCAAAGAACACTTAAAAACTAAACCAGTTCCAGTCTAAATAAAATAAAATTAAAGTCATGCTTAAACTTCAATTCTATACATTTAAAGACCCTTTTTCATGGATACCACTTTTCTCAATTTATCTACTCAAATAGGTAATTAATAAGCAAACTATAACATTTCATGATACATGTAATTAACATAAAATATCATTATTTAATATAATGATCATTCTAATAAAATCTCTTCCCAAAATATTATAATAGATGCCAACATGTATCTAATCATCCAGAACCCCATATTCTTCATATTCGAATTATATAAACATCAAGTCATCAAACAATAAATGAAAGTTAATGAGAAATCTATATTACATTTTCATATGCATGTAAATCAAAAATATTTTTTAACTTTATTACTTAAGTTCCTAGGTATTTAAATATGCAAATAATTCAGAAGACCAATGAAGAGACTACCCTATTTATCTAATTGCCCCCAAATACTGTCTGATTAATTTGCCCATAATAATGCAAAAAAAAAAACAAAGATTGTAGTTGTCAAACTCTATAGCACAAAAAGTAGTTCATTAGCAAATCATAGACTTAATCCCCAGTTTAACTGACTGAGATTATATGCCTGATCTTAAGAATCTAGCACACAACCATTACACCCTAAAGACACAAAAAGATATTAATTATATTCTTTTGTTAATTAGATAAGCAATTAAATCATGGTCATCCTGAGAACACTTTTCATCTAAATAATCTACTCAGAGTTACCCTGCAGACATAAGAAAGAAAAAAAAGTTCTGCACTCTTGACAACATCAAGGAGCTCAGCAACAGTAAAGAGACCTAGTTCTATGCACTAAATACTTTGTATAACTATTGATAATAACAGTAGAAGTACTGATATTATTATGTTGCTGTTATTATTGCCAGCATGATAATTATAATACATTCCAGTCAGGACTGGCCTTAGCAATTGCAGGGTTCCATTCAGGCCATTTTGGTGGGGCCCCTCATCTAACACTGCATTACTCCTTCCACTTGCAGCCTTTTTAAACTTAAGAATATTTTAGACTAGGCATCAGGAATGTATGCTATTATGTATTAACTACTTGACTTTTAGATTACCCTCCAGTCCAACATTTCCTGTTGTTCCTGTCTCAAGGTCTGCTTATCTCACTCAGGCATACTGTAAGGGACCTGTTTAATGGTCCACTTAGGTCTTCTATCTATATGATGTGTCACCAGATGGGCACACCCTGGCTAAAGAATAAGCATAGTCCCAAACTCTGTAGTACTGTCAGGATCTCCTGAACCTGGGTAGGAGGTGGTTGTACATTTTCCCCTGTTCCCGCATTCTTTGTGACTTTTCTCTCTCCTTTGCTGTCTTCCCTTACTTGACTTAACCCTTGTTCTCCTTTATACCCCATGTCCAGCAGTAGCACATGCTGCAAATACTTTTTGTGTTATTTTCTCCATTGAAGCATTAACTATATGATGTTATGACAGCGTAACGGTACTTTTCTTACCTATTTTATTCCTTATCCTACTGACTGAATTATTGTATCACATCTACTTATGAGTGTGTTCAGTTATGCTACATACTATCCTGACATACTTTTCTGCAAGTTTGTTGTTATTTGTTGTTTGCTTTCCACTGTGCTACTATTTTAACACTTTCAGTGAAGTGCATCATTATCTGTTGTCTTCTGTAATCCACCACCCAACATATACACCTCGTATTTCACTTCACTGTATTTATTTTACTCCTATCTGTGACTGTACCAAACAGGTCTTCACCATACTGATGAACTTTTAATATTCTGTCATAAATCTTGATGATGAGACAATACCTAAGATCACATTACCTACATTTTTTATACTTACTAGTGTTTGTTTTTATATTGTGTGAAACTGAGTATTCCACAGTTATTTCTTGTAACTTTGTTCATTAAGAACCATTCATTAACCCCATATCAGAAAGAGAAACAAAAGGAAACAATACCTGATCAGTCTTCAAAATAAGCATGGTCATACATTCCGATACAGTAACTGCTGTGTTAAGCACTAAGCAACAACTACTGATCACTATGGGACCATGACTAGCTAACATTGTGAGTCATACAAGAGACAAAAAGATGCAGTTACTAATGATATTGAATTTGTAAGTATTACTGTGAACCATGCAAGAGGCAAAAAGATGCAGTTACTAATGATACTGAATTTGTAAGTACTGTGGTGAACCATGCAAGAGGGAAAAAGATGCAGTTACTAATGATACTGAATTTGTAAGTACTATGGTGAACCATGCAAGAGGCAAAAATCGAGTTACTAATGATACTGAATTTGTAAGTACTGTGGTGAACCATGCAAGAGGCAAAAAGATGCATTTACTAATGATACTGAATTTGTAAGTACTGTGGTGAACCACACAAGAAGCAAAAAGATGCAGTTACTAATGATACTGAATTTGTAAGTACTGTGGTGAACCATGCAAGATGCAAAAGATGCGTTTACTAATGATACTGAATTTGTAAGTACTGTGGTGTACCACACAAGAAGCAAAAAGATGCAGTTACTAATGATACTGAATTTGTAAGTACTGTGGTGAACCATACAAGAGGCAAAAAGATGCAGTTACTAATGATACTGAATTTGCAAGTACTATGGTGAACCATGCAAGAGGCAAAAATCGACAGTTACTAATGATACTGAATTTGTAAGTACTGTGGTGAACCATGCAAGAGGCAAAAAGATGCATTTACTAATGATACTGAATTTGTAAGTACTGTGGTGAACCACACAAGAAGCAAAAAGATGCAGTTACTAATGATACTGAATTTGTAAGTACTGTGGTGAACCATGCAAGATGCAAAAGATGCGTTTACTAATGATACTGAATTTGTAAGTACTGTGGTGAACCACACAAGAAGCAAAAAGATGCAGTTACTAATGATACTGAATTTGTAAGTACTGTGGTGAACCATGCAAGAGGCAAAAAGATGCGTTTACTAATGATACTGAATTTGTAAGTACTGTGGTGAACCATGCAAGAGGCAAAAAGATGCAGTTACTAATGATACTGAATTTGTAAGTACTATGGTGAACCATGCAAGAGGCAAAAAGATGCAGTTACTAATGATACTGAATTTGTAAGTTTTATGGTGAACCATGCAAGAGGCAAAAAGATGCAGATGTTCATCGGGTTACACTGCTGCAGTCATTACACTTGGGTTATCCTGCCGTCAGGCGGTTCCCCAGTCTGCCTGAGTTCCAAAGTCTTGGTCTGGCGTTGGTTGCTGTCACCTCCTCCCTGACGTCAGCGCGACAAGGGTATATAAGATGCAGCCGACGCCATTTTCTTCAGTCCTTCTTGCCGTGCGGTGCTTGAAGCAAAAGCAGTTCGCAAGTGCCGGTCGGCCAGCTCCTGAGATTTTCATTCTGAATCCAGAAGCGAAGTCTTCTACAAAGCTAAGTACTTCGTTGGGGAAACTTTTTCTTGCCTCAGACCGATGTCAGTAAAAGTTAATAACTGTAGTTCTTGTGGGAAGCAAATACCTCATAAGGATTTCTATTCCTATTGTATCCCATTCCTAGGCCCAGACCACAACGTCACTGGTTGTCGTTTTTTTGCTAGGTTTAACAAGCGCACTATTAAATATCGGTTTGATTTTGCCCGACATTATTTTGGCAGAAAATTCAATTACACCATGCTGTCGGAACTTCCGACGACTGGAATACATAAAAAGCGCAAAGACAAGGACAGGCATCCGAGGCCCAAAACTGATGACGAGGCCTCTTCTAGGCTGGTCGCCGGTTCGCTGGTTTTCAGCAAGGCACCTTTGCAGCCCCTGACAACTGCTTCTGCAGAACCACAGGCCGCCTACGACTCCCACGTTGAGCTGGCTAGGCCTTCGGATGCACAAATTTTTCAGCCTACTGAATCTAACCCTTCAGAGGGAACTGAAGTAGCTGAGCAATCCACAGCTTCAGAGGATGTTTTCAGACCTACTCAGTTAAGCATTAAACCCTCTGCTAAGTCTAAGCCTCCCTTAAATACTAAGAAACAAATACAGCATCCTCCAGGACAGGCCTCCATGCCTAAGAAACAAATGCTCAAAATGGCCGAAGACCTAATCACCCTGATCAGGGGTCCCATCCCCCTCCTGATAAAAGGCCCAGACAGGATGCAGACTATGACTCATCTGACCAGGTGTCCATTTCTTCAGATTCATCCTCAGACCTAGGATACTCTTTATCCCCTTATGAGGATTCTGATGCTGAGGAATCAATTCCATCAGCCTCTCTGCCTGAGGACTATTCCTTTGGGGAAACCTTACATAGCATGAGGGAGCATTTCCATTGGGAAGGCCAGGATTACTCAGAATCCAAGAAAAGGCTGAGAGACTTCCTTTTATTACCTCAACACAGACCCCTTGCTATTCCACCAGTGTTAGATATTGTGGATGATGTGTATACTGAATCCAGCTTAAATCCTGACTCCTTACCTCCAGTCCCAGGTAAACCTGACAGATATTACAGAGTCCCTGACTCACACAAATTTCTGTATAAAAGCCCTGTTGCTGACCCTGACACTATTTCTCAGGGACCCAAGGGATTAAGGCCTCATCAGCAAAAAAAACAGTTCCCTCTGACAGAGATTCCAGATCATTAGACAGATGGGGAAAGAAAGTATATACTTCTGCAACTTTAGCAATGAGAGCCTTAAATTGCCAGTTTCACATGCTAAAATATCAGCAATTTTTGATGTCTCAGTTGAAACAAAAACTGCTTCCAGATTCAGATCCTCCTAATTTTAAAGAAATGCAGGATTTATTGCATGCAGCTGAACAAGTGGGAAAACATACTTTGCAATGTGGTTTTGATTCTTTAGAGGCCTCCTGTAGAGCAGCAGTTACAGGCTCTGTCATTAGAAAACATGCTTGGTTAAAAGAACATACGTTACCAGATCATATTAAAGCAAAATTACTGGATGCACCTTTGCAGTGGGATGTGTTATTTGGAGTTAAGGCAAAAGAGGTATTAAAGAAAATGGAGAATAAGGCAAAATCTCTGCAAACGGTGAAGGATTTCTTACAGGTTCAGCCTCCTCAATTTAGCAGAAATTGGCCAACAAAGAATTGGTCCTTTCCAGTTATAGACAGACCTCAAAGGGGCAGATAAAGACATCCAAGAGGTAGAGGTCAACCACATGGTCCTTACAGGTCTCGACAATGGGGTGCACCAGGCCAGAAAGAAGGGGAAGACAGACCCCAACCATATAAAAAGCAGCCCCAAAGACTTCCCACTACAGCTGCCAAACAGCTCTCTCTTGGCAGCTTCCTTAGGAGGAAAACTGGCACTTTTCTATCACAATTGGCACTGGATCACCAAAGACAAATGGGTTCTCAACATTGTATCTCAAGGTTACAGGTTCCACTTTCACACTCTGCGAAGGTTAAAAAAAATGCCAAATCTGCCACCAAATCAATGGGCAGAGGCTCAAAAACAAATTACAGCACTCATGGACATGAGAGCTATTCAAAAGGTACCACCACAGGAGCAAGGACAAGGATTTTACTCAAGGCTCTTTCTGGTTCCCAGAAAGGACAAAGCCTGGAGGCCCATTCTGGATCTTTCTTCTCTAAACACTTACCTGGATGTTCCGAAATTCAAAATGTTGACACTACAGCAGCTTCTTCCCATGCTGGGCAAGAAAGCTTGGCTCGTGACCTTGGACCTCAAGGAGGCATACGTGCATGTCCCTATCAGACAAAACTGCAGAAGATACCTCAGATTCATAGCTGGTTCAATGCACTATCAATTCTCTGCACTGCCCTTTGGCTTATCTACTGCGCCCAGGGTCTTCACAAAGTGCCTGGCACCAGTAATTGCATTTTGCAGACAGAAAGGAATTCAAATTTATCCATACCTGGATGACTGCCTGATTCAAGCAGAGAGCAAGAACATTCTTCTAAAGCATCTGGCATTCGTAAAAAAGTTATTAAGTTGCCTGGAGTACACAGTAAATGAAAAGAAATCAAACCTAGTGCCCTCACAAGAGATAATATTCCTGGGTGCCAGCTTGAACACAACGGCCCAGATGGCTTATCTCACGTCAGACAAGCAAGGACAACTGACTCAATACTTTCAATTGATGGCAACAAAGACCCAACTCCCTGCAAGAAAAATTCTGCAGGCCTTGGGTTACATGGCATCTTGCATACTACTAATTCCATATGCCAGACTGCATATGAGGAAACTACAATGGTACCTAAAGTGTGTATGGTCTCAACACTGTCAAAGTTTGGAAACAGTTATACCACTAATTCCTTGCCTTCTACAAGAGTTTTAATGGTGGGCTCAAGCTTGTCACCTCAACAAGGGACAGCCTTTTACTCAACCCACAGCCAGGCAAACACTGACAACAGATGCATCTGATTATGCCTGGGGAGCACACATGGCAGGAAAATGTATTCAGGGCGAGTGGCCCGCAGAACAAAGGCATCTTCATATCAATCAAAAAGAGATGCTAGCTGTACAAAATGCCCTTATAGCTTTCAAGGATCTGCTGCATCCAGGACAACTATTACTAAAGACAGACAACACCACAGTTATGTGGTATATAAACAAGCAAGGGGGCACACACTCCTACCCCCTCTGCAGACAAGCCATGACCTTGTGGAACACAGATCTAGACAATCAAGTTCATCTGCAAGCACAATTCCTGCCAAGAGAGAAAAACACACTGGCAGATGACTTAAACAGAAATATCATGGATCCCTACGAATGGGAATTGAATCCACAAATATTCAGAATGATAACACAGAAATGATGGAGCCCGGACATAGATCTGTTTGCATCCCCAATGAACTGCCAGCTACAGAAATTCTGCACAAGGAGTTGCCATCCACAAGCATGGAAAGTGGATGCCCTCTCATTCAGCTGGGAAAACCTACAAGTATATGCTTTCCCACCTCTACCTCTCCTTCCAAAGGTACTCATAAAAGCCAGGCAAGAAGAGCCAAAGATGATCCTGATTGCACCAGACTGGCCACGCCAGCACTGGTACCCAATATTAAAGAACTTAGCACAAGAACCACCCTGGATTTTGCCTCAAATCCCACATCTGCTGACTCAGCACAAGAATCAGATACTTCACAGCCAACTAAAGACCTTAAACCTAGCTGCATGGAAAATTCCTTAGTCAAGCAAGCAATGCCTCTCTCCAAAGCTGTTATGGATGTCATTCTGGAGGCCAGAAGGCCTAGTACCAGGAAAGCCTATTCGGATAAATGGAAGAGATTCTCTGTCTGGAACCAAGCTCACAGCCTTGACCCTCTTGTCCCAAACATTCCTCAGATACTGCAATACTTAACTGAGATGCTGGACAAGTGCTCTCCTTTTCATCCATCAAGATCCACGCCTCTGCCATCTCTGCTCATTACAACACGGATCCACCAATTTTCTCAAATCCTTTGCTAAAACAGTACCTCAGAGGGGCTGAAAACATAAGACCACCCCGTAGAGCACCTACTCCAACTTGGAACATCAACTTTGTTTTGGAAAATTAACTTTACCTCCTTTTGAGCCAGCTAACACAGCAGAATTAAAATATATCTCTTGGAAAACTGCTCTGCTACTGGCAATAACATCAGCATGAAGAGTTTCAGAATTACAGGCACTATTGGCAGTGGAACCTTTCCACATTTTCCACCAGGACTGGGTGTCTTTAAGAAGTAACCCTACGTTTATGACAAAGGTGGTATCAAGTGTGGCTCTAAACCAAACTATTCACTTGCCAACTTTTTATCCAAAACCACAGAATAAAGGGGAGAGACTACTGCATTCTTTGGACATTCACAGGCAGTTACGCTTCTACTTGGACAAAACCAAAGCTTTCAGAAAATCTGAGCAATTATTAGTAGCATATGCTGCAGGAGCACAGGGAAAAGCCATTTCAAAACAGACTATTTCAAAATGGGTAGGACATTGTATATGTTTCTGCTATACACACCATGGGAAACCTGCACCTAGCAGCATCAGATCTCACTCCACCAGGGCAACAGCGACTTCAACTGCCTACCTCAGAGGAGTACCTACCAAGGATATTTTGGAAGCAACAACATGGAGTTCTGTGTATACCTTCACCAAGCATTATCATTTGCCTTTATACTCCAAACCCAGAGCTGGCTTCATCACTGCTGTGCTGCAGGGCCTTATAGCTACCCCTAATGCCTTACAGAACCAGCCACCCTACCTCAGCTTTGGGATTCCACCCAAGTGTAATGACTGCAGCAGTGTAACACGATGAACATAGTACAGTTTTGTACCTACCATAAATGCAGATGTTCGAGTGTATGCACTGCTGCAGTCCATGTTACCCTCCCTCCTTCCCCTCTTACTTGCTGGTACATACCTATGTCTTCTATCCTTTACTACCTATGGGGAGTATTTGCTGGTAACTGAAAGTTGTTTGCTTTTCTTATGTATACTTTACTAGCAATTTGAATTGCCTACCTATTTGGGGGCACCTGACATCTGGGGCAGAAAAACTGAAGAAAATGGCGTTGGTTGCATCTTATATACCCCTGTCGCACTGACGTCAGGGAGGAGGCGACAGCAACTGATGCTGGACCAAGACTTTGGAACTCAGGCCGACTGGGGAACAGCCTGACTGCAGGATAACCCAAGTGTAATGACTGCAGCAGTGTATACACTCGAAAATCTCCATTTTTGGTAGGTACAAAACTGTACTTTGCTAATGATACTAAATTTGTAAGTACTGTGGTGAACCATGCAAGAGGCAAAAAGATGCAGTTACTGATTATATTGAATTTGTAAGTACTATGGTGAACCATGCAAGAGGCAAAAATCTACAGTTACTAATGATACTGAATTTGTAAGTACTGTGGTGAACCACACCAGAGGCAAAAATCTACAGTTACTAATGATACTGAATTTGTAAGTACTGTGGAAAACCACACAAGAGGCAAAAAGATGCAGTTACTAATGATATTGAATTTGTAAGTACTGTGATGAACCATACAAAAGGCAAAAAGATGCAGTTACTAATGATACTGAACTTTTAAGTACTGTGGTGAACCACACAAGAGGCAAAAAGATGCAGTTACTAATGATACTGAATTTGTAAGTACTATGGTGAACCATGAAAAAGTCAAAGCTCTACAGTTACTAATGATACTGAATTTGTAAGTACTGTGGTGAACCACACAAGAGGCAAAAAGATGCAGTTGCTAATGATACTGAATTTGTAAGCACTGTGGTGAACCATGCAAGAGGCAAAAAGATGCAGTTACTAATGATACTGAATTTGTAAGTACTGTGATGAACCATACAAAATGCAAAAAGGTGCAGTTACTAATGATACTGAATTTGTAAGTACTGTGGTGAACCATACAAGAGGCAAAAATCTACAATTACTAATAATACTGAATTTGTAAGTACTGTGGTGAACCATACAAGAGGCAAAAGTCTACAGTTACTGATGATACTGAATTTGTAAGTACTGTGGTGAACCATACAAGAGGCAAAAGGATGCAGTTACTAATGATACTGAATTTGTAAGTACTGTAGTGTACCATACAAGAGGCAAAATGATGCGTTTACTAATGATACTGAATTTGTAAGTACTGTGGTGAACCACGCAAGAGGCAAAAAGATGCAGCTACTAATGATACTGAATTTGCAAGTACTTTGGTGAACCATGCAAGAGGCAAAAAGATTCAGTTACTATTGAGCTCATATCCACTCCTACCAGACTAGGTAAACCCCAAAACAAAGACAGCATCCTGGACTGGATCCTTACTAATAAAGATCCTGACCAGTACTCAGCAGGTTCTCACCCAGAGGACATGAGTGATCACTTTCTCACCTATGTTATCAAATTCAAGAAAATCAACCCACCTTCTTACAACCATAAAAAAAATCAGGAACAATAATAAATTCAACGCCTCCATTTTTCAAACTGAACTTAAAGCCCACAACTGGACAATACTCAAGTCTCTTCCTCTTGAAGAGGCAGTTATCTACTTCAACACCACCTTCCTCAAGATTCTAGATTCCCATGCTCCAATACGGTCCATTAGAACTAATACCAAAACCGCACCATGGCTGTCTAAGGAAACAAAATCCAAAATCCTATCTAGAAACAAGATGTGGGTCACATGGCGTACCTCTAAAGACCCACACTCCCACCAAACCTTCCGGCAACTTAGAAATGAAACTAAAAGAATGATCTTAAATGATAAAAAAAACTTCTTCCTCCACCTCCAACACAAACACCTTAATAATCCACAAAAATTCTGGGCAGGCTTAAACAAGCTCCTGCACCCAGGCCAGGCGACCACCCCCACTCCAACAACTTGCAAACAACAGTGCCCTGTAAACATTGCTAACACATTCAATAGTTTCTTCACGGAAACTATACAATCCCTGGCCACACAATTCAAACAAACAACCAGCCCACTCCACTACCCATGCCAGCAGAATACTACAACTACATCAGATCATCTATTTACCTTCGATCCAGTACCCATATCCTCTATAACATCTCTTCTTAAAAAACTAAAACCCACTAAGCTAGCAGCTGACCTTCTCCCAGCTGAGTTTCTGCAAAAGGCAGCTGAGGCCATTTCCTATCCCGTCTCCATAATCATAAACCGTACCTTGTCAGAAGACTTCATCCCCTCCATATGGAAAATGTCCCACATTATTCCTCTCCATAAAGGTGGTAGCTCACTAGAGCTAACCAACTACAGACCTATAGCTATACTCTCACCCCTGGCCAAAATTATGGAAAAGTGTGTCCACAAACAACTGATGGAACACCTCACCAAAAATAAAATTCTAGCTAACTCCCAACATGGCTTCAGGCCAAATCACAGTACCACATCAGCCCTACTATCCTTTTCTAATACCATCAATAACTTCAGAAACAATAATAAACTATCATCTGCTCTTTTCTTAGACCTCTCCAAGGCCTTTGATATGGTGAACCACATTTAACTCCTCCATACATTAAAAAAACTATCACTCAGCAATTCCACACTGAAATGGTTCCAATCCTACCTGTCCAATAGGCAACAGGCTGTTCTATGGCAGGACAAATTATCCACATGCCTACCTGTTACACTTGGAGTTCCCCAAGGATCTATTCTTGGCCCTCTTCTCTTCACCATCTTTGTTAATGACCTGCCCACAATCACCCCCCATGCCACATGCATTCAATATGCAGATGATTCGACTGTCATCAGCACTGCCTCCAACCTGGCAGACCTCACTGCTTCAACCCAAGACACCTTCAACCTAATAGAAAAATGGTTCTCAAGTCGACAACTAGTTCTCAACCCCAACAAAACAAAACTACTTACTTTCTCACCCACTAACAAGACTCTTCCCCCCACCTTCTCTATTACATCCTCCAATGGAATCACTATATCACCAGAGGCTCACACAAAGCTATTAGGTGTTACCATTGATAACTCCCTTAAATTTGACACCCATTTCAATCTTACCATCAAAACCGTCAATAAAAAGCTTGGCTCTCTCTATAAAGTAAAACACTTTCTCAGTCCTCACGCTAAAATTACAATTGCCAGCACACACCTACTATCAACTCTTTTCTATGCCTCCCCTCTTTACAAACCTAAACAAGACAACCCTTAACAAACTTGCTTCTTGTTACAATCACATAGCTAGATTTGCCACAAATTCCACCTTTAGAACGCACCACTGCACTAACTTGAAGCAACTAGGGTGGTTAGAGTTTTCCAGCCAACTCCATTTCAACCAACTCAAAACGGCTCACCAGATACTGTATCACCCAGAGAAAACACCAGCTCTGAAAAACATCATTCACCCCTATATTAACCTGCAATCTTTACGCTCCGCCAATAAGATCTTAGCTCAAACTACCAAAGCCAATAATTCTGCTGGGGATTCTCTATTCTCAAACTTTGTAGGTAAAATGTGGAACTCCCTATCGACCATGCTCTCCTCAGAACCCTCACTTCTACAATTCAAAAAAAAGCTTAAACCCCATCTCAATACTCTCTGGCAATGTCCCTGTTCCAAACCTGATTAACCACTATCATTTACCCTTCTTTTACCTCACTATCCTTAACCGCTTTTTAACAAGGTGCCTCGCCTTTGTAACTGACCTATGTTTTTTTTTATATGCTGCTGTTGTTTTTTTTTTTCCCAAGATGTGATGTATCCTTATATTGTATTTAGAACTCAACTATCTTCCTTTTTTGCATTAACAATGTTCATATGTCTGTTATGTACCTGGAGCTTTTCTCCCCGGGCCTCCGCTGAAAATGGACATGTATCCAGTCGGACTCTCCCGGTTAACAAATGTAAAATAAATAAATAATAAATAAATAAAATATTGGATTTGTAAGTGCTATGGTGAACCATGCAAGAGGCAAAAATCTACAGTTAATGATACTGAATTTATAAGCACTGTGGTGAACCATGCAAGAGGCAGAAATCTACAGTTACTAATTATATTGAATTTGTAAGTACTATGGTGAACCATACAAGCGGAAAAAAGATGCAGTTACTAATGATTCTGAATGTGTAAGTACTATGGTGAACCATGCAAGAGGCAAACATCTACAGTTACTAATGAAACTGAATTTGTAAGTACTGGGGTGAACCACACAAAAGGCAAAAAGATGCAGTTACTAATGATACTGAATTTGTAAATAATGTGTTGAACCATGCAAGAGGCAAAAAAGATGCAATTACTAATGATACTGAATTTGTAAGTAGTGTGGTGGACCACACAAGAGGTAAAAAGATGCAATTACTAATGATACTGAATTTGTAAGTACTGTGGTGAGCTATGCAAGAGGCAAAAAGATGCAGTTACTAATGATACTGAATTTGTAAGTAGTGTGGTGAACCACACGAGGCAAAAAGCTGCAGTTACTAATAATACTGAATTTGTAAGTACTATGGTGAACCACACAAGAGGCAAAAATCTACAGTTACTAATGATACTGAATTTGTAAGTACTGTGGTGAACCACACAAGAGGCAAAAAGATGCAGTTATTAATGATACTGAATGTGTAAGTACTGTGGTGAACCACACAAGAGGCAAAAATCTACAGTTACTAATTGTACTGAATTTGTAAGTACTGTGGTGAACCACACAAGAGGCAAAAAGATGCAGTTATTAATGATACTGAATGTGTAAGTACTGTGGTGAACCACACAAGAGGCAAAAATCTACAGTTACTAATTGTACTGAATGTGTAAGTACTGTGGTGAACCACACAAGAGGCAAAAATCTACAGTTACTAATTGTACTGAATTTGTAAGTACTATGGCGAACCATGCAAGAGGCAAAAGATGCAGTTACTAATGATACTGAATTTGTAAATACTATGTTGAACCATACAAGAGGCAAAAATCTACAGTTACTAATGATACTGAATTTGTAAGTACTGTGGTGAACCACACAAGAGGCAAAAAGATGCAGCTACTGCTTCAGCTGTGCTGTTGTGTTCATTTTCCTTTTTCTTGTATGCACATGATAGTTGGCTGATAAATGTATTGTGCATGATTTATTAACCTGTTTCCAAACTAAGTTATGGCACTGTGATGTGGTTACTGTTGAAGCACTCTCAAACTGTAGCAGTAGCATCTGTTCTCATGCTTTATCCATACTATCCTCAGATTTGTATCTTTTACACACTCCTATCTCCTCATTACTTCCTTTGACCTGTCTTTGTCTCCTTCCACTAGTTTCATCCTCTCTTTTTTCTCTTTCTCTTCAGAGCACACTCAAGCAAATCTGCAGTCTGCGGTTACCACTCCACCCATACAGTATAATAAGGAATCAGTACTGCAAACTTAACAAGGATATACATTTTGAGCCCCAAGAGCAGGGTCAGTCCACCCAGGCATTCTACTTGTATGTTTTATGAGAGTGAAGCTATTACACTAGCAGTATTTCTTAATAGTCCTCAGCTTGCTAATAAAAGTGACTGTTGTAGCCTTGTGTCCCCCCCCCCCGCTAGTACAGTAATCCTAACTGTCCAATAGACAGTATACATTTAATCCACATCCCTGTGACTAAATTAACCATCAAGCAGCCCTCTCAGTGTTTTCTGCCTTAGTTTGTATCACTTGGAGGCCCACCTATTTATTTGCATCTCTATACATTCTCCTTCATTGCTAATGTATCTCCCTACTCTAATCTAATTACTAATTAGCAAGTCAATGTGAAGACACACTCCCAACCTTAATAAACTTCGCCGTCTCTTCTCTCCTTCACTTTACAGGTAGTTTGAATTATTACTTACCCCCTCTGAGGCCTTCACTGATTTCCACTGATTGCATCTCTGGTTTCTTTGCATTCCACCTGGTTTACACCCCTTTTGCTATCTCCCTCCCCCAGTACAAAGTCTATATTAGAATACTGCTGAGCATGGAGCCATCTTTAAATTTCTAATCTCTCACCAGGAAACAAGTGCTCTTCAGCAATTACATTCTGCTTGCCGGTAAGCCATTAGACCTCAGGAATTTGTTTTAAAAGTGTTCAGATTTGTAAAGTAATACTTACTTTTTTCTCTTGTCTTGGTTGGCTCTGCCCTGCTCATTCACCCTCACTAATGCTCTGGCTCTCTCTGCCCCCCCTGCCCTGCCCCCTATTCCCTCCTGCCCCGACTACTTCTACATTTATAGTAATCACAGCCACACCCACAGCTCACCCTCACATCACCTCCACCAATCACAGCTCATCAAGTCATATCACATTATACCACACCAACTTGCTCCACACAAAATACTCCCAATCACTCTCATTCCCTCTAGGCATTTTTATATCACCCACACTACTTCTCCATCCACATATAGTGCAACCCTATAATTCCTATTCAGACCCTCCACCTAGAAACAACTTAAACTTTATAACCATGACTATCAAACAACTAAGTCTAGTCTGCATTCTCATAATTCTTTACAACACCACAAGTTATCACTCTAGCAATATCCCCAAACTTAGAAACACAACACTACAGTATGCACTCTCATATACAGACACCACACATTATAATAATATCTGCCCACAGTTATTCAAGAACTACATAACGGACCAATTCAGAACTAAACACATATGCTCTCATTCCTACTCCAAAAAAACACAATACTTTCTCACACTCCTCTGCAAACTCCAACATCTGTATAACCATTTTAACTCCAGGCTCACCATAAGTGGGGATATCCACCCCAACCCAGGCCCAAATCCATCCTGTCCAACACAAACTGCTCCAACACAAATGTCAGAACATAACACCCCCACTTTCTTCATCCCTGGGCAAATCAACAACAGCAGCAAAACCAATCATCTTTTAATGCTAAATATTAATATTAGAAGTCTCAAAAATAAAATACCTGAACTCCAGGCCACAATAGCACACTACTCCCCAGACATAGTTGCTTTAACAGAAACCTGGCTAAATAAAAACATAGCTAACTCAGAAGTTCTCCCTACCGGCTACAATATCGTTAGACAAGACAGTCCACTTCATAAAGGGGGTGGAACTGCCTTACTGTACAAGTCCAACTTAACTGTCCGTCAATTACCAAACTCCTACCCCTCCCCCAATAATTGGGACATACTTATTTCACAACTTCAACTTCACCCTAAAAAGGTCATCACCACAATTGTGATCTATATTTCACCTGGTAATACACCTGCTAGCCTTGAAGACTTCTTATCCTGGTGTTCTTCCACATACTCACAAGAAACCCTTATTCTGGGGGACTTCAACCTATATTGGTTCAACTGTGTATCAGAACTACCAAGTAATCTAATAAATCTCCATGGCTGCCAGCAGCTAGTCCAAGTTCCAACTAGATGTGATAAAAAATCTAAAAGGGAATCCATCATTGACTGGGTCCTAACTAACAACCCCACATTGTACCCTCACACAGGCAATCCCCCAGACACCTTAAGTGACCACAACATAATATACTTTATACGTAGTAGAACAAGCATATGCAAAACCACTAACTATATATCTACTAGAAACACAAAAAAATTCTCTCCTGAGGTCCTCAACACTTTACTCTGTAGCTGTGACTGGACCCCCCTAAAAACCCTCCCACTTGACCAGGTTGTAGCATATTTCAATAAAATATTTCTACAACACCTAGACACTGTCGCTCCATTGCGCAAAATCAAGGTTAGAACCTCTACAAACCCCTGGCTCAGTAAAGAAACCAAACAAATCCTCAAGTCCAGAGACACTGCGTGGCTTTACTATCAAAATACCAAAGAAACAAAAAGCCTAACTAAGTACCAAGAACTGCGCAACCGTGCAAAAAAATGCATTAGACTGGACAAAAAATCCTACTACACAACATTACAAACTAAATACCAACACAACCTGCAAACATTTTGGAAAACTGTAAACCAGCTACTAAAATCCTCCCAAAAGGCTAACCCCAAACCAACCACCCCTGACATTAAAGTTCCCATCGAAACACAATTGAACTCCCACTTTGTGAACTCAATTATATCCTGAGTATCACAGGGCAGTTCCTTCCTCACTATCCCCCCCAACACAAATAACACTAATACAAGCTTTACCCTCAAAACAGTTTCCACCACTTCAATCAAAAGCATGCTCTCCAAACTAAAAACCTCATCAACAGCAGCCGACCTACTCCCCAGCTATTTCTTGAAACTCACAGCAGATGCTATTGCTATCCCAGTCTCCACTCTCATAAACATATCAATTGTTGAAAACTATGTGCCCAAACTCTGGAAAATATCCTATGTTACACCCATACATAAACGCGGGACCTCCACTGAACTTAATAACTACAGACCCATTGCTTTACTCTCCCCCCTCGCCAAAATCCTAGAAAAATGCATCCATACCCAGATGCTAAACTATCTCCTAGACAGCAACATCCTGTCACCTACTCAGCATGGTTTCAGACCTGCCCATAGTACCACTACAGCCCTCCTCTGCTTCACAGACACAGTAAACCGTCTCAGAAATGAAGGCCTACAAGTGTTTACTCTTTTTTTGGATATGTCCAAAGCATATGACACAGTCTCACACCAAATCCTGCTAAACAAACTAAATCAATATCATCTATCAAATTCCACTCTTACCTGGTTCCAAACCTACTTAACTGACAGGTACCAAGCTGTGAAATGGGAAAATTCTCTCTCCTCAGCTGCCCATAACTATAGGAGTCCCACAGGGTTCTATTTTAGGACCACTACTATTCACAGTCTTCACAAATGACCTCCATACCTCCACACAGCATGCATCTATAATTCAGCATGCAGATGACACTGCCTTAATCTGTGCTGCACAAAACATTCCCACCCTCCTGCAAACAACTCAACTAGCATTCTCTGACATTGAAAACTACCTTACCAAAGCCCAACGTATCCTCAATCCAAAGAAAACTCAGCTTATGATTATAATCAGTTCTAACAAAAACACTAACAGTCAATTCGCTATCTACTCCACAAATGCTACTCCAATTGCTCCAGTGGCACAGGCTAAGCTACTGGAAATAACCATAGACTCCCACCTAAAATTTGATAGTCATCTCAACTTAACTATTAAAAAAGTACATGCCAAACTGGGGTCACTCTACCGTATCAAACCATTTCTTACCAACAACACAAGATCAGCCATTGCTCGCTCCCAACTTCTATACACCCTACTCTATGCATCTCCCATTCTGACTAATCTCAGCAAAACTGAACTAAGCAAAATGAAAGCCTGCTATAACAGAATTGCTCACTTTGCTGCAAATTGCTCATATAGAACTCATCACTGTACTGCTTTGAGACAGCTCCACTGGCTTGAACTACCCAACCTCCTAACTACAATCAGCTCTGCCTCTGTCATTCTATCTATTACCTCCCCAATAATTGTCCTGCCCTCAAAAACCTAGTACAACATCACTCAGCCAAAAGGCCTCTTAGATCATCAAGAAAACTACTACTAGAAGTCACCAACAGCTACAAGAGCTTTGGAGATGCAATATATAGTAGTGGCTAAAAAATGAAACTCTGTCCCTACTAGCATTCAAAACACATCATCCAAAGCCTCCTTTAAAGACCTCATCAGGCAACATCTCAAGCAAAGTTGGCAGTGCCATGATTGCTCCCCAGGCTAGTGAAAGCAGATAACATACACATACTAAATCTAGAGCACTTGATAATAGTTTTCAGTCTTACTCACAAACACTGGCTAATCTACAATGTATGTACTGTACCTGTGTACTATGTATGTATTCTACCTATGTTCCAAATTGCAGCTGTACATCACAAATATATTAATTACCTTTATTTTTAAAATTAATATTTTTTGTTTGTTCTCTCCACTGTAACTGTTTATGTGCCGCATACCACTGTAAAAACATGTCTCTTATTATTGGTGTGTATACTGACCATGTCTAAATAACTAAATGTGTCTGTAATTTTTCTCCCTGGGCCTCTGCTGAAAAAGGGGCTTTTCAGCTCAGTCAGACACCCCCAGTTAACAAATGTAAAATAACAATGTAAAATAAATAATGATACTGATTTTGTAAGTACTATAGTGAACCATGCAAAAGGCAAAAATCTACAGTTGCTAATGATACTGAATTTGTAAGTACTGTGGTGAACCATGCAAGAGGCAAAAAGATGCAGTTACTAATGATACTGAATTTGTAAGTACTGTGGTGAACCATGCAAGAGGCAAAAAGATGCAGTTACTAATGATACTGATTTTGTAAGTACTATGGTGAACCATGCAAAAGGCAAAAATCTACAGTTACTAATGATACTGAATTTGTAAGTACTATAGTGAACCATGCAAAAGGCAAAAATCTACAGTTACTAATGGTACTGAATTTGTAAGTACTCTGGTGAACCACACAAGAGGCAAAAAGATGCAGTTACTAATGCTACTGAATTTGTAAGTACTGTGGTGAACCATGCAAGAGGCAAAAAGATGCAGTTACTAATGATACTGAATTTGTAAGTACTGTGGTGAACCATGCAAGAGGCAAAATGATGCAGTTACTAATGATACTGAATTTGTAAGTACTATGGTGAACCATGCAAGAGGCAAAATGATGCAGTTACTAATGATACTGAATTTGTAAGTACTGTGGTGAACCATGCAAGAGGCAAAAAGATGCAGTTACTAATGATACTGAATTTGTAAGTACTGTGGTGAACCATGCAAGAGGCAAAATGATGCAGTTACTAATGATACTGAATTTGTAAGTACTGTGGTTAACCACGCAAGAGGCAAAAAGATGCAGTTACTAACGATACTGAATTTGTAAGTACTGTGGTGAACCATGCAAGAGGCAAAAAGATGCAGTTACTAATGATACTGAATTTGTAAGTACTGTGGAAATGAGTAGGAAATCCCTTTCATTTTGCTGTAGTCTCTTTGGCAAATTTGTGGGTTATGTAAGACATGTTGACTCTGCTGTAGCCTTGTTTAGGGTCCCCTGAAGCAGCAGGGTCCAATTTGGCCATATTGGTCTAAATTGGCCTAAGACCGGCCCTGATTCCTGTATCATAAAAGTACTAAAAATAGAAAAGAACAGAACTCACACAGAGTACTATGCAAATCAGTCAAAAACAAAAGATAAAATCACATGAAAATAGCTTGAAAATAGGTAGAATTAATTAAAGTATTTCCCTCATAATGGCATATCAAGTCTGTCCACAAAATGTGTTAATATGTACAAAAAGGCTATTATCATGCCTGAGAATACAAATTTAAGACTGACATAACATTTAATACAATGTTGCAAAACAAATGAACTCTTTTAAATAAACACCAGTCTCTTTAAATATACCTGTGAACTGTTCATGACTCACTGCTTACAAAAATGTATATCCATGCTATATTATTTTGGCTGAATTCATTGTTAAAGAATAAAAATAAAATATGAACTTTATTGCTGAAGCCAATGTGGAGCAATCACCAAAACATTTTATATTTCTTTTCTAACTCAAAAAACATGCAGCTAAAGTATAGGACAGACTTCCTTACTTCCTTCAGCATGGTTGACGACTAATCGTATATTGCAAATAAGATTCTTTAAGAGACAGAAATCTGTTTGCAACTGCAAACCTGCTATCAAGACAATATTTAACTCCAGAATTTAATGTGTGCTCAGGAAAAGACTTGATGTTGCATCAGCAGTGACAATGATCTGTGTTTCTGCAGAGGAAACAGTACAGAACTGAAAATATTGAATAAAATTCATGGGTTTATAGTTTGCTACTAGGCTAATAACCATTAAGGACCTTGCAAGCTTTATGATTTTCTATCCAATTTTCAAGGTTTCATTTGAATAGGCTCAAAAATCGGCTCTGTTTTACATGGATGGGGTGCATATTCCATATAGTGGGGATCCTTTGGGACACATATCTGTCTCTCCAGCGCATTCTGTTTATGTCTCAAGTGAAGATCAGATCCCTGAATCTAGTATTTCTGGTGCTGCTTGTTTTTTGCATGTGCAACAGATCCATCAGGACTGGGTCTGGGTCTGAGGAAGCCTTGTAAGCCAGACAAAGATCCCCTCTCAGCAGCCTGTAGGAGACTGGATACAGAGATAGAGCACTTAGGTTATTAGTGTAGGACAAGGTATATATATATATATATATATATATATATATATATATATATATATATATCTGTGTGTGTGTGTACCCCGGATTCTCTTCATGAAAAGCCTTTGTGGTAGTCATTCCAGTTATTGCAAGTGTCTGATAAAATGCATGCCAAATGGCGCATTGTATTCAATAGTCTGATAGGGACTGAGTAAAGTGGTACTATAACTTCCTTGGACCTGTATGCCATACTCTTACCTATATGTTGGGTGACATAAAATGATTTTCTTACTGTCTTAACTGCATGTTGGTTAAGGCCAGATTGCTGTTCACATGTTTTCAGATCCCTTACTACTGGGTTGACTCATAGGGCTGTTTTATTCATTGTCGCTTGTCCAGTCAGGATAAAACAGACGAGCGTTCATGGGTTCTGTTCAAGCAGCTTTATTATGAACAAACACATCAGGATTGAGGCTTAATAACTTTAACTTAGATAAACGTATAAACAAAGTAGCTATTACACTCATACATGCTCAATCTCTGGCTGCACTCGCAAAATGGCACTGAAGCTAGTACGTGTTTACTCTTTATATGCACATGCTGAACTTGAAATTCTTCTCAAAGATACAGCACTCATACACACACTATTCTACATCCTCCCTCTTTGAAAAATGAGTCATGCAATATTGACAACACTGATTGACATGCAATTGATAGCAATAATTCTTTGCCATGCAATTATACAGAACTAAATACATATAGACACTTATGTTCAAGTTGTTGTGTATTTCACACTAAGTCTGGAAATACAACCAAATTGTGTGACATAGAAATTGGAATTACGTCTAGCAAGTGGGATTGTCTCTGCTGAATGTTCAACTCAGATACAGCTCAGATGGGGACATCAGGAACATCATCAGGAATGGAAGTAGAAAGTAAGATATGTTCTGCAACAGGAACATTGTCTGGATTGCTCTGAGATCTAGAGTTTGTATCACTGAAGCAATGCTGTGATATTGATTCTGGTACAGGAAGATGTCTGCAATTTCTCCTGTACTCCACACTCTCAGATTCTATGAAGTAGGATCTTGCCTCAATACATATACCTGTTACTTGACCAATCCAGTCAAAACCTTTTGCCGTTTGTATCCTCACTGTCTCTCCTTTCAGTGGACAAAGAAATCTGATTGATTTGTCATAAATGGACTTCTGGAAAGAATGCTTTCTGAAATGATGAGCTCTAATTGTCCTGTTGTTCTTAGCTTTAGGCCTCAACAAAGTGGAACTAATAGGCAATGTTGTTCAGATTTGCCTAGATAGAAGTCTTTGAGCAGGTGAGCCAAGTATATCATCATGGGGTATGTTTCTGAGATTAAGTAAATTCAAAAAGACATCAGTATTGTCATGCTTTGACCTTTCAAGTAATTGCTTTGCACTCTGTACTGCACGTTCAGCTAGTCCATTTACTGTGGATATTCAGGACTACTAGTAACATGTACAGAGTTCCATTCTATTGCAAATTTCTGAAACAATTGCCTAGTAAATTTGGTACCATTGTCAGAAATAACTTTGTGTAAACTACCATGGACTGAAAAATGACGTTTAAACTTGCTAATAACAGCAATGGATGTTAGATTAGGTAGTAAATCAATCTCAAACCAGTTTGAATTAAAGTCTACCAACACTAAGTAATGCTGATTGTTCCAATCGAATATATTATTGGCTACTGTTGACCAAGGTAATGCAGGAACTTAACTTAGCTGAAGTGGTTCTTTTTGCAAATGTGATTTAATACTATTGCATACTGAACAAGAAGAAAGTAGTCCATCAATGTTTTTGCTAGAGAAGGCCAGAATACTAGTTCTCTCACCCTTCTTTTGATAGATTCAAAACCTGGGTGACCATGTTGCAAAATCTGGATATATTCATGTTGTAAGGAAGCAGGAACAACAATTTTAGGATTTTTGAAAATAATGCCATCTTCTATCAACATCCCATGTCTGTAAGGAAAATAAGTTTGCACTTCAGGTGGTACATACATGCTTTGACAGCCATCCAACATTAATGTAGTAGTTGAGCTTTTTCAAAATTGGATCAGTCTTTGTGTGATCTCTCGGCTCATCAAGTCTCGTGGTAGAAAAATTATGCACTTCCATGACATCAAAGTCAAAATTCTCTGCACAAAGTTGTTCCATTGTATTTCTTGGTGATCTGGATAAGGTATCAGCCAGATAAAGAAGTTTGCCTTTTGTATAGACCATTTTGAAGGTGTACATTTGCAGTTTGAGCATCAGTCTTTGTAATCTCGCTGGAGCTGAATGCATAGGCTTCTTCAAAATTCAAACTAGTGGTTGGTGATCAGTTTCAATCTGAATAGCTTGACATAGCTATTATTATGAAACTGTGAACATGCAAATACTATTGCCAAAAGTTCTTTCTCAATTTGAGCATATTGCATTTCAGTTTAGGTAAGGAATCTAGATACATAGGCTACTGGTCTGCCCTCTTGAAGAATAACTACCCCAAGACCAAACTTTGAAGCATCACAGGAAGGAGTTGCTGGTTTATTGACATCATAATATCTTAATGTAGATGGGGTGTCAATTTTCTGCTTAAGGTCTTCAAATGCTTTTTGGTGCTCTTCCAGCCAAGGCCATTTAACATTTTTGCACATCAGCTCTCTTAAAGGTGCTGTCAACTCAATAAAGTCCTGTATAAACTTGCCTAATTAGGTGACCATGCCAAGAAAACATTGTAGAGCTTGAACATTATCTGGAGCTCACATCTCAAGAATGGCTGCTTGCTTGGGTGGGTCTGGTTGCAAGCCAGTGCTAGTAAATAAATGACCTACATATGTGACTTCTGGTAGTCTGAATTTACACTTCAGAGGACTGAGCTTTAAGTTCACTTCACGTGTTCTGTCTAGAACTTTCTTTAGGTTTCTGTCATGCTCTGCTTCACCATTGCCTCCATCCAATAAATCTACTATTATGGCACAAGGATAACCTGAAAAAATTTGCTCCATTGCACGCTGAAAGACTTCACTTGCAGAACTGACTCCAAATGGCATCCTGAGGAATCTGTATCTGCCAAATGGGGTACTGAAAGTAGTCAGTAATGAGGATTTGTGATCAATCATTACTTGCCAAAATGAACTTTTTGCATCTAAGACAGAGAAAACAGTGGCATTTGGTATTAGAGCTAAAACTTTCTCAACTGTATGCATTGGATGATGTGGTCTCTTTAATGCTTTGTTCGAATCTCTTGGGTCAATACATATTCTGATTTTGTTTGTACCTTTTTAGTGTACTGCTACTATGGACAACACCCACTCAGTTGGTTCTGTAACTGGACAACTCAAACCTTACTGCACCATTTTATCCAATTGAGCTTTGACTTCATTCCGCATAGCTATCAGAACTTTTCTTGCTGCTTTGACCACTGGACTGACCTCCGGGTCTAACTTCATAGAATACACAACTGGAAGTTTGCCAACTTGTCATTAAAAACATCAGCATACTCTCAGAAAATAACTTCAGTAAAATTGGAACTAGGATATGTGCTTATATGATGAACTTCTTCGGTAAGGGATAGCAAATTAAGTCTCAAACTGCATCTGAGACCCAATAATGACTGCATAGGTCTTTGGACTACATAGAATAACAAGTTGTAACAATTCCTAGCCAAATAAAATGAAAGCACTACTGAGCCTTCAGTGTGAATAAATAAAATGAAAGCACTACTGAGCCTTCAGTGTGAATAAATAAAATGAAAGCACTACTGAGCCTTCAGTTTGAATTTCTTCACCTCCATAAGCAATAAGTTTCGCACAACTAACCATATTGACTTGTTCATCAGTTCTCAGCTTAGCAAATGTGTCTGCTGACATAACATTACACTTTGAGTCAGTGTCCACTTTAAGCTCGGTGGCGTTACCATTGATCTGGACAGTACAAAACACTTCACTCTTTGCCAACAAATTCACTGCATCAACTTTTTCACCAATTACTGATACACCATCTACACTGAAAGTAGAATTACAGTTCTCTATATGATCAACTTGCTTTTTTGAGTGACCCTGCTTTGTGTGAGGTTTACTTGAGTTGGAAAACTTCTGAAAATGGTTCTATTTTGGTACACTTGTGGCATTGCTAATCAAATGCTAAGCATTTTTCTCTTTTAGATTCATGGTTGGCACCACAATTGTGACAGTTAACAAGCTGGATTTGGGTTTTGCTGACTCACCCTTGTACTGCACTGAGCATTTTCTTTTCTTAGAACTTTCTGGAAAACTATGGGTTTTACCTGGGAAGCCTGCAGGGGTAGCAGGTACCATGTGCTTAGGCCTGCTTCTGATAGCCATGTGTTGCATGCTGTCTACATTTGCTCTGAAGCCTGCTGAAACCATGCTCCTATCACTTTCAAGCATATGTGTGTGCCTTTCTGTAGCTTCATAGATTTGACAAATCTCAATAGCTTTGCTCAACATTAAATCACTGTCATGAAGCAAAATCTTTTTCACTGCAGCACTATTAATACCACAAACAAGCCTTTCCTTTATTAACTCATCTTTTAAGTCACCAAATTGACACACTTTAGCTTTGCTTCTCAGGTCAGTAATGTAAGCTGCAAACTTTACCCCTTGTTTCTGATTTCTTGTGTAAAACAAATGCCTCTCTGATGTAATATTTGTCTGGGGGTTACATATTTCCCTGAATTTGTATTTCAAACACTCGGGGTCTTCCCTTGATTCAGCCTGTACAACAATATGATGGTTTTTCTCCTTCACCCTCATATACTGCTGGTGCATATACAAATAGGCACTCTTTTTCAATGGCCTCTGACCCAGCTAGGTTTAGCAAAATGAATACCCCGGTGCATACATCTTTGTCAGAATAAGCTGCTTGTATAAATATATCATACTCTTACTCAAATATTCTCAAATTCTCTGCAATATTCTGATCAAACACAAGTAGTCAGGGTTTTCAACATCCATCTGCCATATTCACACATACCAGTGAAGGTTTTTACAAGTATGCATGAACACACACATATACATATGCCAGAAATTTATGCCAGTGCTTGTAACTATGCCCAGTATCACAACAAGCCTCTGAATAACTGAACTTTGTGAAATAAGACCCTTGGGCCCCAGAATACTCTTGAAATAACTGTCCTGTAAGAAATCACCTCTCATTAGTGTAAGAAATATTTCAAAATAACTGCACTGTATGAATAAACTATGGAGAAGAAGCTCAGAGTAAGAAACATTTCAAATAACTGCACTTTGCGAATAAACAGTACACAGCACACTGAAACTTTCCCAAATGGCTGTACTTTCCTAAATAACTCTTTACAGTCCAAGAAACATTCTGTAATGGTGGTACTCTGTGAATAGACACACCCAGTACAATAAACATTTTGAAATGGCTGTATTTTGACTGTACTTCACAAAATAGTTGCACCTAGCACACAGATAAATTCTTTGGAATAAATGCACAGTAATAAGCACTGTGGTGGTGGTGCTGTGGTAGCGTTGTCGCCTCACAGTTAGACGTTGCCCGTTCGATTCTCAGTCAGAGCGTCTTCTGTGTGGCGACATGTGTGAACAGGCGTTCCTTCATTGAAGGTTGTGCGTTAGGCCCGGCAAGTCAGCATGTAAAACTCTACTGCCGATCATTAGCAGACCAGAGTTCCGCTGTGGTGACCCCTAACCGGGAAAAGCTGAAAGACACAAACAAATAAGCACTTTACACACTTTGAGATACTTCGAATAACTGTGGTTATGCCTTTAATGCAATGCGAAATAGTAGTTATGCCAAAACACATTACTTTGCCAAAAACATGCAGTCACCTTGCTTTATTTATAATTAATATGCCCTTTTTGCCCTTATTATATTTGTTTTGCTCGTTTTATCTTTTTCCACACCCATTATACTTTTCTGGTGCTCATTTTGCTCTAACCATGCCCATTTTACTTTAAACATGCTCATTTTGCAATTCTGAGGTAATTCCAAACCCCCTTAGGTGCTTTTCTGATAATCATTTTATCAAATATCTTAATTTTAAACATTTTGTTTAATTAATAAACTTCTGTGCCTCTCACTTGTTTAATAATGTGGTGTGTGCCTTTGTAATGCTCCATTTTATCTTTTTTAAAAAATAAATCGTCTGTGCAAGTTTTCATTACCTTTTGTTCCTTTCTGGCCTTTTTTGTACTCACTTCTCTTAGTTTACCTTCACTGTTAACTCTGTACCTCATAGCTCTGAAAAGCAGTCTCTGGAATCCTGGTTCTGACACCATATCGCTCGTCCAGTCAGGATAAAATAGATGAGCCTTCATGGGTTCTGTTCAAGCAGCTTTATTATGTACAAACACATCAGGGTTGAGGCTTAATAACTTTAACTTAGATAAACTTATAAACAAACTAGCTATTACACTCATACATGTTCACTCTCTGGTTGCCCTCTCAAAATAGCACTGAAGCTACCACGTGCTTGCTATTTATATGCACATGCTGATTATGAAACACTTCTTAAAGATACAGCACACACACTATTCTACATTCATGGAGTATTTAACTTATGTTGACAATTTCCCAAAGGGCATTATAATGGTTTTTGGTATTGAATTTTAGGCCATGGCTTTGGCATCAGTTATTTATCTGTGTTAAACCCTCTTGCAAGTAGTCGGAGTCTTGGAGGGAATCTATATCTATAGTAGCTCCCAATTTACAGTCATCTGCAAACTTGGTGAGCCAGTGGCCTTGAACGTTAGTCTTGACTTCCAATAAGTAGATGCCAAACAGGACTGGGCCCAGCATACAGCCCTCAGGTACTCCTCTGGTGACTGGTCTCTTGGTGGAAGTGGTGTCACTGATCCTGCCTTCTTGCAACCTGTCTTTGAGCCAGCGAGCAATCCAAGGAGGTATGTGGGGATTTATGCCCAGCTCCAAGTGCTTGTCAAGAATGCCTAAGTGGGGTATTATATCAACTGCCTTGGTTATGTCAAGATTCACAGTTTGGAATTGTGGGAAAAATACATGCATAATAATGTTTTGGAGGAGGAATGAGGTTTAAAGGAAGTTAGGAATTTAATGAACTATGTAATGCTCAATTGATAATAACTGTGTAGAAGATTATATGTGATGTATAATGCTTGCAACTAAAAATATGTCAATATAGTTTGCATTCATTTATATAAATGTATGATTGCCTATGTAACAAGTGATAATTCAATGAAGATTATTTTTGTTTAAAAAAGATGCACAGTATGCACTGTTTTACTCCAATCCATTGCCTTGGTGACCCTGACAAAGAAGTCTATCAGGTTAAGTAGGTATGAACTTCCATTATCAAAGACAAATTGGGATGGATCCAGTGTCTGTAGGTTGTCAATGTCCTTGTTTATCATTTTCAAGATAATTCATTCCATAGCTTTGCAGATTAGACTCATTAGACTGATAGGTCTGTAGTTCCCTGGGTCAGTTGATGGTGCACTCTTGTGGAGGGTAATGACTGTTGTGTTCATTCAGTGGAACATAGCCTGTGTCAAAGTTGTAGTTGAAGAGTGCCTCAAGTAGTCCTGGCAGGCCATGTTTCAGATTGTCAGGAGGCAACCAGGTATGTTGTTGGGACCCATGGAGGCAATAAGCAGTATAAAATAGAGAAAAAGTGTTCAAGATGAAAAAAACTGGTAATCATAAGAATGAGGACTTAGGAAGGACCATTCACACATGGCAGGATAAAAAACTGTTTTAATATCCAAAATGGAGCAGCAGTCCGCATAGAATGCACACGAGGAATAATTCACATAAAAAAACATCATCTTAAAAGCATTATCTTAAAATGTGCTTTCTGCTACTCTGTGCTTGGCTGTTTGGCTGTATTTTTGGTATGCACTGAACTTTTTTTGTTTGTTTTTATGTCACTCAAATAAATGAACTGTGAGTTGTGAATTTTACACAGACTGGACTTGCTGTTACTTGGATAAATCCTTCTGTTTGAAGAATATATGCTGTTTGAATTTTTCAGCCAAAGGCCTGTTTGCTTTGTTGTAATCCTGAGTCTTGGTTTGATTTTCTTGCTGAATTTTATCAATGAGGCATTTACCCCGTGGAGTATAGTCCATTTTGTTGTTTGCTACTACTTTTTTTTATATATATTATAGTTTAGAAATTGATTCTGCAGATGTTTATACATTAGACAGTTCTACTCTGGATTATACATATTACAGTTTAAAAATTGATTCTACATATGTTGACATATCAGAGAGTTCTACACTAGCTTATATACATTCTTCTTCTTCTTTCGGCTGCTCCCATTAGGGGTTGCCACAGCAGATCATCTGTTTCCATTTCTTCCTGTTCTCTGCATCTTGCTCTGTCACACCAACCACCTGCATGTCCTCTCTCACCACATCCATAACCCTTATCTTAGGCCTTCCTCTTTTCCTGTACCTAGCAGCTTCATCCTTAGCATCTTTTTCCCAATATACTCTGCATCCCTCCTCAGCACATGCCCAAACTAACGTAATCTTGCCTCTCTGGCTTTGTCTCCAAATCTTCCAACCTGGGCTGACCCCCTAATATACTTATTCCTAATCCTGTTCACCCTCGTCACACCCAGTGTAAATCTTAACATCTTTAACTCTGCCACGTCCAGCTCCTGCCTTTTTGTAAATGCCACTGTCTCAAACCCATATAACATAGCTTGCCTCAATACCCTCTTGTAGACCTTCCCTTTCACTCTTACTGGTACTCGCCTGTCACAAATCACTCCTGACATTCTTCTCCACCCACTCCATCCTGCCTGTACTCTCTTCTTTACCTCTCCTCCACACTCACCATTACTTTGAACTGTTGATCCCAAGTATTTAAACTCATCCACCTTCGCCACCTCTACTCCCTGCATCCTCACCATTCCTCTATCCTCCCTCTCATTCACACAAACCAGCCACTGGGGATGCAGAAGCCAGTGCATTTCTCTGTGCCGATCCCAAGCCTGGATAAATGGGGGGGGGGGGTTGCATCAGGAAGGGCATCTGGCATTAAATGTTGCCAAATCATACATGCGGACAACAGTACAGATATACTAGCTTATATGCATTACAGTTTAGAAATTGATTCTACATATGTTGATACATTAGACAGTTCTACTCTAGCTTATATATATTACAATTTAGAAATTGAATCTACAGATGTTGATACATTCGACGGTTCAACTCAAGCTTATATATATTTTAGTTTAGAAATTGATTCTATATATGTTGCTACATTAGACAGTTCTACTCTAGCATATCTATCTATATATATATATATATATATATATATATATATATATATATATATATATATAGGGTCTATGTTAAATGTTCGAACATCCAAAATGTCGAACATTACATGGTCGAGACCAAATGTTCAACATTTGGATGTTCGAACATAAAAAAAAAAAAGAAAACACAGAAAAAAAACACTTTAACAGTGTAGGCGGGAGGGCAAGCGCCCCTGCACCCTCTACTTAAATATACCAACTCCGAGACCACACATCAGTGCAGAAAAGGGAAATTTTCCCTATCTGCACTGTACGGTGCTGTTGAAAGTCTATCTTCGAGCACTCAAAATTTTGAATGTTTGGTCTCGACCATGTAACGTTCGAAATTTTGAGCATTCGAAGATTTGACAGGTACCCTATATATATATATATATATATATATATATATATATATACATACAGATATTATAGTTTAGAAATTGATTCTACAGATGTTGATACATTAGACAGTTCTACTCTATATATTACAGTTTAGAAATTGATTTTACATATGTTGATACTTTAGACAGTTCTGCTCTAGCTTATATATATTATAGTTTATATAGTATAGTTTAGAAATTGATTCTATATATGCTGATACATTAGACAGTTCTACTCTAGCTTATACATATTACAGTTTAGAAACTGATTCTACATATTGATACAATAGACAGTTCTACACTAGCTTATATATATTACAGTTTAGAAATTGATTCTACATATGTTGATACATTAGACAGTTCTACTATAGCTTATATATATATAGTACTTTAGAAATTGATTCTACAGGTGTTTATACATTAGACAGTTCTACCCTAGCTTTTATGTATTACAGTTTTAAATTGATTCTAGATATTTTGATACATTATACAGTTCTACTCTAGGTTTCTTGTTAGATATAAATGATTTTTAGTGGTCCTTAGGTGTAGATCACCACACAAAAAGTCAGAGAATTATGGAAGAAACTACTGGATATCATTGAAGAATTAAATGTGTGGTAAATTTCTAATTAGAAACAAGACCGTTGGCAAAAGAATCATATTAATTATCTCATATTGGGTAAAGAGTAGGAATCAAAACTGATTTGTATGTATGTATTCCTCTATGGATATATGCATGTATGTATGTATGTATGTATTTATTTATGTCTGTGGTTTTAAGAAGAAATGAGTTTCTTTTTTTTTTTCCTGTCTTGTTATCTGGATCCCACAGTATAATAATTGTTGACATTAAAACATTAGTGATTAAGGTTTCTGTAACCAATATTAACAGCAATGGGAATAGGGAACAGGCCTGTCTCATTATCTTGATGACTTTAGCCTGTTCAAATAATTTTAGTTTATTCCTCATCTGGTAAGGAAACAGGAAGTTATACCATATTTTTGATTTATTCCAGGGTAAAATTCTTAGTAGCTAAAGTTGATAACTTAAAGCCCCAAATCCACTGAGTCAAACCAATATCACTGTGGCATAGTATTGTGTAAGTTGAATCAATCTTTGTCCTTTGGATTGAGTTTGTAATTAGGTTTAGGAATTAGGAATTATATCTGTTCAGATGAAGTATTGTTGTTCCAAAGACATCAGGTAAATGTTTGCTGTTCTCTTTGCTTAGATCTTGGAAAACATTTTTAATTTGAATTGGACCAGAGGCTGATAGGTCTTTATTTTCTGGAAAATAATCAATCTTTTATTGATTTTGGAAACATTAGTACTTTGGCTACTGTAGAGTTGTCCAGGGAGGTTGCCTTCTATTCAGCTTCTTCAAACAAGTCGTCAAAGTAAGAAGCAATTACAAATTTATTTCTCTGTTGAAGACCTTGAATCTTTACAGTGACTCATCCATTAGCTGTACATATTACTCTTTGGATAATATTTATTACAACGTTATTTCTCTCTTGAAGATCTTGAATCTTTACAGTGACTCATCCATTAGCTGTACATATTACTCTTTGGATAATATTTACTACAACGTTATTTCTCTGTTGAAGACCTTGAATCTTTACAGTGACTCATCCATTAGCTGTACATATTACTCTTTGGATAATATTTATTACAACGTTATTTCTCTGTTGAAGACCTTGAATCTTTACAGTGACTCATCCATTAGCTGTACATATTACTCTTTGGATACTATTTATTACAACGTTATTTCTCTGTTGAAGACCTTGAATCTTTACAGTGACTCATCCATTAGCTGTACATATTACTCTTTGGATAATATTTATTACAACGTTATTTCTCTCTTGAAGACCTTGAATCTTTACAGTGACTCATCCATTAGCTGTACATATTACTCTTTGGATAATATTTACTACAACGTTATTTCTCTGTTGAAGACCTTGAATCTTTACAGTGACTCATCCATTAGCTGTACATATTACTCTTTGGATAATATTTATTACAATGTTATTTCTCTGTTGAAGACCTTGAATCTTTACAGTGACTCATCCATTAGCTGTACATATTACTCTTTGGATAATATTTATTACAACATTATTTCTCTGTTGAAGACCTTGAATCTTTACAGTGACTCATCCATTAGCTGTACATATTACTCTTTGGATAATATTTATTACAACGTTATTTCTCTCTTGAAGACCTTGAATCTTTACAGTGACTCATCCATTAGCTGTACATATTACTCTTTGGATAATATTTATTACAACGTTATTTCTCTGTTGAAGACCTTGAATCTTTACAGTGACTCATCCATTAGCTGTACATATTACTCTTTGGATAATATTTATTACAACTTTATTTCTCTGTTGAAGACCTTGAATTTTTACAGAGACTCATCCATTAGCTGTACATATTACTCTTTGGATAATATTTATTACAACGTTATTTCTCTGTTGAAGACCTTGAATCTTTACAGTGACTCATCCATTAGCTGTACATATTACTCTTTGGATAATATTTATTACAACGTTATTTCTCTCTTGAAGACCTTGAATCTTTACAGTGACTCATCCATTAGCTGTACATATTACTCTTTGGATAATATTTACTACAACATTATTTCTCTGTTGAAGACCTTGAATCTTTACAGTGACTCATCCATTAGCTGTACATATTACTCTTTGGATAATATTTATTACAACGTTATTTCTCTGTTGAAGACCTTGAATCTTTACAGTGACTCATCCATTAGCTGTACATATTACTCTTTGGATAATATTTATTACAACGTTATTTCTCTGTTGAAGACCTTGAATCTTTACAGTGACTCATCCATTAGCTGTACATATTACTCTTTGGATAATATTTATTACAACGTTATTTCTCTCTTGAAGACCTTGAATCTTTACAGTGACTCATCCATTAGCTGTACATATTACTCTTTGGATAATATTTACTACAACATTATTTCTCTGTTGAAGACCTTGAATCTTTACAGTGACTCATCCATTAGCTGTACATATTACTCTTTGGATAATATTATTACAACGTTATTTCTCTGTTGAAGACCTTGAATCTTTACAGTGACTCATCCATTAGCTGTACATATTACTCTTTGGATAATATTTATTACAACATTATTTCTCTGTTGAAGACCTTGAATTTTTACAGTGACTCATCCATTAGCTGTACATATTACTCTTTGGATAATATTTATTACAACGTTATTTCTCTGTTGAAGACCTTGAATCTTTACAGTGACTCATCCATTAGCCGTACATATTACTCTTTGGATAATATCTATTACAACGTTATTTCTCTGTTGAAGACCTTGAATTTTTACAGAGACTCATCCATTAGCTGTACATATTACTCTTTGGATAATATCTATTACAACGTTATTTCTCTGTTGAAGACCTTGAATCTTTACAGTGATTCATCCATTAGCTGTACATATTACTCTTTGGATAATATTTATTACAACGTTATTTCTCTGTTGAAGACCTTGAATCTTTACAGTGACTCATCCATTAGCTGTACATATTACTCTTTGGATAATATTTATTACAACTTTATTTCTCTGTTGAAGACCTTGAATTTTTACAGAGACTCATCCATTAGCTGTACATATTACTCTTTGGATAATATTTATTACAACGTTATTTCTCTCTTGAAGACCTTGAATCTTTACAGTGACTCATCCATTAGCTGTACATATTACTCTTTGGATAATATTTATTACAACGTTATTTCTCTGTTGAAGACCTTGAATCTTTACAGTGACTCATCCATTAGCTGTACATATTACTCTTTGGATAATATTTATTACAACGTTATTTCTCTGTTGAAGACCTTGAATCTTTACAGTGACTCATCCATTAGCTGTACATATTACTCTTTGGATAATATTTATTACAACGTTATTTCTCTCTTGAAGACCTACAGTGACTCATCCATTAGCTGTACATATTACTCTTTGGATAATATTGACTACAACGTTATTTCTCTGTTGAAGACCTTGAATCTTTACAGTGACTCATCCATTAGCTGTACATATTACTCTTTGGATAATATTTATTACAACGTTATTTCTCTGTTGAAGACCTTGAATCTTTACAGTGACTCATCCATTAGCTGTACATATTACTCTTTGGATAATATTTATTACAACATTATTTCTCTGTTGAAGACCTTGAATCTTTACAGTGACTCATCCATTAGCTGTACATATTACTCTTTAGATAATATTTATTACAACGTTATTTCTCTGTTGAAGACCTTGAATCTTTACAGTGACTCATCCATTAGCCATACATATTACTCTTTGTATAATATTTATTACAACGTTATTTCTCTGTTGAAGACCTTGAATCTTTATAGTGACTCATCCATTAGCTGTACATATTACTCTTTGGATAATATCTATTACAATGTTATTTCTCTGTTGAAGACCTTGAATCTTTACAGTGACTCATCCATTAGCTGTACATATTACTCTTTGGATAATATCTATTACAACGTTACTTCTCTGTTGAAGACCTTGAATCTTTACAGTGACTCATCCATTAGCTGTACATATTACTTTTTGGATAATATCTATTACAATGTTATTTCTCTGTTGAAGACCTTGAATCTTTACAGTGACTCATCCATTAGCTGTGCATAGTACTCTCTTGCAAATATTTTGACTAAGAATGATGTGGCCTGAAATGAAAGTTTCTTAAAAAGGACTGTTCTTCAACAACTTAATAAATTCAGTCATCATTTCATCATTTCATTGATGACATCTGAATCTTTCTGCATCTTTTTTTTTTGCTGTTTATAAAACTTGTATTGCCATAGTTCTATATATTTTTGACCCTTTGTAACTGTGATTTCTTGGAAGTAATGGCACTTGTCCAATAAAAGATTTACACCTCTCCCAACTCTCATTAATTCTCACAGTGCTGTAAGTTACATTGTTCAGAGGTAAGCAGTGCTGTAAGTTATGTTGTTCAGAGGTGTGTGGTGCTGTAAGTTATGCTGTTCATATGTGTGTGTGTGTGTGTGTGTGTGTGTGTGTGTGTGTGTGTGTGTGTGTGTGTGTGTGCATGTGTGTGTGTGTGTGTGTGTGTGTGTGTGTGTGTGTGTGTGTGTGTGTGTGTGTAGTGCTGTAAGCTATGTTGTTCAGAGATGTGTGGCTTAGTAAATTATGTTGTTCAGAGATGTGTGGCTTAGTAAATTATGTTGTTCAGAGGTGTGTGGTGCTCTACATTGTGTTGTTTATGTGTGTGTGTGTGTGTGTGTGTGTGTGTGTGTGTGTGTGTGTGTGTGTGTGTGTGTGTGTGTGTGTGTGTGAGTATGTGTGCAGTGCTTTAAGTTATGTTGTTCAGATGGGTGTGGTACTGTAAGTTATTTTGTTCAGTGGGGTGCGGTGCTGTAAGTTATGTTGTTTAGAGGGGTGAGGTGCTGTAAGTTATGTTGTTCAGGGGGATGCAGTGCTCTTAAGTTATTTTGTTCAGAGTGGTGCAGTGGTGTACGTTACGATGCCATGGTGCAAACCTTATTTGCTTATATTACCTGAGTATCCTGTTACTCTCCTGACCACTTAATAATGCACCAAAAATATATTCACATTTATTTCTTTAAAACTGCAGTAATCATGTTAGTAAATGCACACAGGTTCATAGCTGGAATGGTGCAAGTAATGACAGGTTTTCTCTCTACACCAGAGTTGCTGATATGATGCTCCACTGATGGATATTACAGCTGTGATGTTAGTGTTCCCAGACAGAGGCAGCTTCAAATAAGCTTTAAATACATTGTGAATGTGAAATAATTTTTTTAGATGAAAGTGTTAAAACTAAGACAGTTTTTCCTTGCAGGGGATATACAAATGATTGGTTAAATAGGATTATGGAAGAGGTTTCTGTTTTAATGCAGAACAAAGCATGTCCTATTTTGAAACATGCAAAGGCAACTGTTGTAAACAGTGTTGATTCTTTAGTGAAGAGTGTCAACAAATATAGTTTATCTTTTGTTTTGCCTATTACTAATGAAATGACAATTATCAAAAATATCATTATCGATAATTGGAAGGTTATTTTAGGCAACAGTGATTTAGCCAGTATTATAGGGAATAGTCCGATTTTTACTTATAAAAAAGTAACCAATATAAAGATGATTTCAGAGAGGGGCATTAGGAATTGTGTGCCCACTTGTAATTTAGTGTTGGGCACTTTCCCTTGTTTAGCTTGTAAACAGTGCAGGTTTATTAGTGGCACTTCTGATATTAAGTTGAAGCATGACAACAGGACCATCAAGATAAAGGGGAATTATAATTGTAAGACCACTAATATAGTGTATATAGCGCAATGTGTCTCGTGAACATTTTTATATTGGTAAGACTATTTGTGCTTTGAACAAGCATATTTATGAGCACAATTTGGCTAATCAGAAAAAAGATATTTCAAATGCTTTGGCTAAGCATTCTTTACATTGTCCTTTGTTCAAGACATTCACCTTTTCTATTTTGGAAAGAGTTTATAATTCTTTATTTAGTGGAGACTTTAAAACTATTTTAGAGTGTAAAGAAGCAATTTGGCAAATTTTGTTAAATGCTGACCAATCACCTGGTTTGAATGATATAAGTATAAAATGTTTCTTACAGTTACAAAGATATTAAGTATAGACACATACATATATTATTTTATTATGTGAAAACATTTTATTTTACATTTTATTTTATTATTTTTCATGTGCTTTTCAAAAGATTATATATCGTCTGATTTTTACTTTGTGATACAACACTTTATTGTCAATTAGATGAAATTATGATTTCATTGGTTGTTTGTTTCATGTTATTTATTTAAATATGGTGTTTAAATAGGTGCATTGTCTTATGGGTGCAATTCTGATGAAGTTCAGTAAAATAAATTGAACGAAAACGTTAAAGAAGCAGATTGGGCTGTCCGTTTCCTTACTACCAGCAGTATTTTTTATGTGGTTGGATTTTCGTTAGTTTTCTTGAATGTGAAATAAGCTTTAATTTTCTTACTATTCATTTTGTGGATGGAGGACTTGAAAAACACTTTGCGTCTTGGCATACAGCTACATGACATGCAATACTTTTTTTTTGGCCTGAGAGAGTTGGAGTGTGAAAATATAGCAGCAAATCAGCTGGTGCTTCTGAGGAAGTCTCTATTTACACGTCATTCTAGCTTCCATTGAAATGTCCTTTTTGTTGTTTTTTTTTTTTTTGTACTAAGCCACTGACCAGTAACACTGACAGGAATCTTAGTCTGTTACTCTTAATATATTTATCAAGTAATTATTTTCTGCATTAGTGCTTCCCAAACATTATCCATAAAAAATTGCATTGCAACAGTGTGGCAAAAATCAAAACTACTAAAAACAGAAAACACTTGTACAACCCAAGACCTGCCCAAAATGAACTAATAAATGCTTTTTAAATACTTTTTAGTCATAAAGTACGTTTATCTGATAAACCAGACTTCATCAGAACATTCCCAAGCATTATGTACTTCTCTTTAAAATGGCAGCTGCCATTAACAAGTCCTCTCTGATGACACAGTCCTCCTTTGTGCCGTGGTGGCTTTATTTTATTTCTATTTCCATTCATCTTTTATATCTCCAACATCTGTAACAATATTTTTCAACTGCCAACTAAAAGACTACAGGTAAATGATTAGTTAAAAACAAGACTCTGCACTGTTTTTATTCATGTCACATTTACTGATATGAATGCTTTATAATCATAGAAATAAATAATCAGGGACTTATTTTGTTTATAGGAGCAGTTCTTTATTTAGACACATTTGCATTGTAGCTACTTTACTCAAACTATAGCCTGTGTTGAAAACATTTCAATGTCTGTTCTGAGTGCACAATGCATCTATATTAGACAAGGAAAAGAACACAATAACTAAGTGGCAGATGGTTTTACTATAAACAGAGTATTGTGTAACAGGTGTTAACCATAATCACTGCAAATTGTATAATAATTCAGAAGCATTCAGTGCATATCTGACAGGATATTTCAGGAAAGACAGTTACAACTAGATGCATATGTTGTGGAGGAAAATCTACAGGGGTAGGATACAGAGGTGGTGTGCCTGTGTCTCTGCATTTGTGAACAAGCTATAAAAGTGGATTTAGACAATAAGAATTGTAATAATCATAGGAGAGTGCATTTTTGAATTTGAGAGTAGTTTTTAAGAAATGTCAGCAGGATGCTAATAGGAAAATGTGCTCAAATGATGTAAAAAAGTATGGAAGCACTTTTTGATGTGAGGACTGTACTCCATGAAGCTTTATGTATAATTAAGCCAGTCTAGAATTCAGATAATATATGTGTGAAGGAATATATTAGTGTAATATCTGAAGCATTTGTGGAACTGCATCCAACCCTTGCTTTTAGTTTTGGGGAACATTACAGGCAGCATTTCTAAAGCTATATGCGAATAGATTATTTGTTCTGGATGCAGTTTAATATATTACATTACAAAATGTAAGCATAGCCCTGATGGGCAGGTGGTTTCAGACTTCATAGAGGTTGCTTATTGCTTGGCTGTGTAAAACAATTTTTATCACTCATCTTCTTTATAGATTTGTTTATGAAAATTCCATATTTTTGATAATAAATGTATAGCAGAACATGGATGATTATGGATAATGTAGACACCAATCCCTACAATGTCATCTTAGGATGCAAAGCATATATATAACACCAAGGCATGTATCACAGTTTGTTCATTTGGCATAACGCACAATAGTAAAATAAAAAGGGTTCACATGAGACAGATGCATTAGTTTACTAAGTGCACAGTATATTAGATCATATAAAGAGATTTGGCAAAAAATATGCAATTAGAAAGGTAGAGAGAAGTTGTAGTGGAAAGTGAGTATTGTAAAGAAATGAGAATTAGGAAGGAGAAACATGCTAAAAGAAAAGTAGGTATGAATGCAGGAAATATAAGTTTATATAGATAAACAGATGTATCTAAAATCTGTCTATCTACATCTAGAACTATATCTATCAAAGGCAAAATTTCATAGAGAAAAATGTCAGTACAGCTGATTGAAACTCAGCTGATCACATGTATAGGATTCTATTCAGTACAAGATCAAGGAACAGTAGGCAAAGGGAATTTATCATTTCCCTACGGTATTACAATCTCAGAGTTGGTAGATATATATATATATATACATACATACATACATACATATATATATATATATATATATATATATATATATATATATATATATATATATATATATATATATATAATTAGCCAGGAGTGTAGGACATGCAGGTGGGCTTGCCTCTGTAAAAAAATAGATTTTTCTTTTTTTTTCAGATCTTTGTGATTTGAACTGTTTTGTGTATGACATTTCTAGTGTCAGTCATAGTCTCATATATATGAACACACACATATATATTATATATATATATATATATATATATATATATATATATATATATATATATAGATAGATATATATTTATACATATACATGTCTATATTACATTGACACAGTAAATTACTCTGAAAATTAAGTACAAATTCCAAGTCATAGTTTAACAAGAGGTCTCCTATAGAAGCCATAGTATAATTCAGTCACCTTTACTCCACACAGTATTTCTGGTACCTTTTTGAAAGGTACCAAAACATGACAAATACACTATCCATACAGTCATCTCTGTGGTATGCAGGTATAAAGCCTTGAAGATAAAAGTTGGCATCCCAGTCAGCCTGAGCCTCAGTCACTTACTGGAGTGAGCAGGGGGATGTTGGCTTACCCATCCTTGGAGAGAGGCAGGTTCTTGCTCACCACCTGGCTAACACTTACTGAGAGCATTACATGCTGATCCATGGAGAAAAAGTCTGTGAGCTTCATGTTGATCCATGGAGAACAAGCCTGTGAGCTGCTTGTTGATCCATGGAGAAAAAGCCTATAAGTATTATGTGCTGATCCATGGAGAACAATCCTGTAAGCATCATGCTGCTCCATGTAGAACAAGTATGTGAGCATTACATGCTGCTTCATGGATAACAAGCATTTGAGCATCATCCCGATCCATGGATAACAAGCATTTGAGCATCATCCTCATCCATGGAGAACAAGCTTGTGAGCATCATGTTAATCTTTGGAGAATAAACCTGTGACAATCATGATGATCTATGGAGAACAAGCCTGGAAGCATCATGATGATCCATGGAGAACAAGCCTGTGAGCTTCATGCTGATCCATAGTGAACAAGCCTGGGAGCTTCATGCTGCTCCATGGAGAACAAGCATGTGAGCTTCATGCTGATCCATAGTGAACAAGCCTGTGAGCTTTATGCTGCTCCATGGAGAACAAGCCTGTGAGAATCATGATCCTTGGAGAACAAGTCTGTGAGCATCATGCTGATCCATGGAAAACAAGCATGTGAGCATTGTGCTGATCCATGGAGAACAAGCCTGTGAGAATCATGATCCTTGGAGAACAAGTCTGTGAGCATCATGATGATCCATGGAAAACAAGCAGGTATACATTACATGCTGATGCATGGAGAACACACCTGTAAGAATCATGCTGCTCCATGGAGCCCAAGCCTGTGAGTATTACATGCTGATCCATGGAGACCAAAAATGTGAGCATCACGGTGATTCATGGAGAACAACCTTCTGAGCATTATGCTGATCCATGGAGAACAGGCCTAAGAGCTTCATGGTGATCCATGGAGACCAAGCCTGTGAGCATTACATGTTGGTCCTTGGAGAACAAACCTGGGAGCACCATAGTGATCTATGCAGAACAAGTCTGTGAGCATCATGATGATCCATGGAAAATAAGCATGTATACATTACATGCTGATGCATGGAGAACACACCTGTAAGAATCATGCTGCTTCATGGAGCCCAAGCCTGTGAGCATTACATGCTGATCCATACAGAACAAATTCATGAGCATTACATTCTGATCCATGTAGAATAAAAATGTGAGTATTACATGGTGATCCATGGAGAACAAGCCTGTTAGCATCATGCTGATCAGTGGTAAACAAGCCTGTGAGCATCATAATGATCCATGGCAACCAAGCCGGGGAGGATTACATTGACTTATGGAGGAGAATCTGTGAAGGTTACATGCTGATCCATGAGAACAAACCTGTGAGCATTACATGCTGTTTCAGGGAGACTAAGCATGTGAGCATCATACTGATCCATGGAGAACAAGGTGGTGAACATTATGCTTATCCATGAGAACAAGCCTGTGAGCATCATGTTGATCCTTGGAGAACAAGCCTGTGAGCATCATACTGATCCTTGTAGAACAGGGCTATGAGCTTCATGGTGATCCATGGAGACCAAGCCTGTGAGCATTGCATGCTGATCCATGGAAAACATGCCAGTCAGCATAATGCTCATCCATGTAGAGCAAGCCTGTGAGCATCATGATTTATCCATGGAGAACAAGCCTGTGAGCATCATGATTTATCCATGGAGAACAAGCCTGTGAGCATCATTTTTATCCATGGAGAACAAGCCTGTGAGCATCATGATTTATCCATGGAGAACAAGCCTGTGAGCATCATTTTTATCCATGGAGAACAAGCCTGTGAGCATCGTGTTTATCCATGGAAAACAATCCTATGAGCATCATGCTGATCCATGGAGAACAAGCCTGTGAGCATTACATGCTGATCCACACAGAACAAGCCTTTAAGCATCATGCTGATTATTGGAGAACAAACCTGTGAGAATGCTATGTCTAAGTGCTTGCATATAAGCCTAGAAAATATTCAGAGGCACGCCACCTGCATCTGAAAGGAAAGAGTGGAGCTCTGTGAAAAATAGTAAGGGGGAGGGCATGGTCCACCACAGAAATCTAGGCCACTTAACCAGAAAAGTAAGCTGATCTGCTCGCAACTACCTGACTGTCTGCAAAGGGTGAATAAGTTGGCTAAAAAGGCAGGTCAGTCAGGAATGAATGGGTCATAGGTCTCTTATTGAACCTGGGGGTTACCTGGCTCTTACCTCCATTGCCTGAATGAATGGACCAATTGTGTGGAGCCGTCAGGCAAGTTTAGTAGGGAGTGACAAAAACAATAACCATATGAAATACTAATCCATCAAGACTTTGACAAACTGCTTAGCCACCTGGCATTAAAACCAGCACTGACTTTGCTATGAAAAAGTCCATTTTTCAACTCACAATACTTCTGGACAGGCAGTGTAACCAAATGAATAACTCTTAGTGGTTCATTTATAAATGTTAGCTTTGCCTTTCACATATAATATTTGAATGCGACACATAAATCATGGCAAGAAATTCTGTGTAACATGCTGTGTTATGTCTTTAATATTAACCAAAATGAAAACAGCTACCTTGAGGAAGACAAATCTTCCCAGCTCTGTCAGAGCACTCAGTTAACTAGTTACATTGTTTGTATAAATGTCTGAACTCCATGTAGGTATGAGTCAAATATATTCAAGCAATACTAAAATCAGTACATGCAGATTAAAAAAAAATAAGCTATTGTGGGATAAAGAAATATTATAGCGAAAGAAAATAAATTTCATTTCTTTGTTATTCCAATGTAATGGTTAAAGTGTTTTCTATAATTCCAAGTGCAGTTTGAAATGAAATGCTTTTCTCCTCAGTGTTACAAATAAACAGTATATATTGCTTCTCATAGATACCCTGTATGTTGATTTATTGCTCATGGTCACTACTGTACCTGCTTGGCACTCATGGTCACTACTGTACCTGCTTGGCTCTCACAGTCAGTACTGTACCTGCTTGGCACTCATGGTCACTACTGTACCTGCTTGGCAGAAAAATGTCTTACTGAGAAACTGTTCAGACTAACTTCTTATTGGTCAATGCAACTGAAGGCAGCATGGAGAGGGCAGGATGACCTGCTTCTTCACTCACTCGGATAGAATTTTCTTTTAGTATAAAGGTTTGACAGGTACAGATGGAGGATGGATAGATAGACTTCAATATATAACTGGAACTTTCTGTCTTATGCAAAACCATAACATTGATATGCTCATGTGCATATATATTCCACATGCTTGACATACGTGAATCTAGATTTGTTAGGGTATGTTAGGGGGCAAGATCTTCTTTTTCAGAAAAAAAATACTAAAATCAGAATGGATGTTTATCTCTTCTATTTTCAAGTAAGCACCTAATGGTTTAGTTTAATCAGAATTCACTCTTTGTTGGGATAATTAGTAAACGTAAAAAAATAAATTCTCAAAAAACTATATTTAAAAAATCTCACTCATACTTGAATACAGAAAGATTTCTGATGAAGTTCGAATAATAAAGAACGAAAGCGCTCAAATCAGAAATTGTTTTTTCTAGTTCTTTTTAGTTCCTTCATTAGAGTTTTTATTTTAAAAATAAATTGTCTTGACTGCTTCACATTTTTAATATTGGATATATCTCTGTGAGTCATTGTGATAAATGGGCTTTTTTGTTGACCTAACAACTTCTTGGGTGCATGACAAATGAATTCTATGGGGACTCCACATTCAGTATTCTGCAGACACCAAAACTCTCTTATATTGTTATGTGGATATTGTTTGTGTATATACACTAATTTAGTCTCAAAGTCTAAAGCAGTGTACTGCAGCTGCATGATTTCAGTATCATGCCTTGTGATGATCACGTTTTGGTTTTCTCTTGCTATGAGGAGAAGATATTCTGTTGGTGTTCAAGCTGCGTCACATACTGTTTGATGGTGCTTTTGATGTGCTGTACACTCATTGCTGTGGCTTAAAGAAGTCTGTAAAGAAATTTCACAGTGGTATGGATAACCTTGATGTCATCTAGGAGCATCTGTTCCAGTGTCACCATCTTAGCCATAATGCCAAACAATAATAGCATGAGAAGCAATAGGACACAAACTATTCTTTTCTAATGCATGTTATTTACATCCGATAAAAGAAAATGCTTGTTTTCATTTAGAAGTTGTGTTATTCCACATTATTATTCGGTTGGAAATAATGAAATGCACTTTATAAATAAAAGTTAAGATGTGATGAATTCCAAATTGAAGCATCACTGTTTTTCATTTTGTCTCTGTTTCTTAACTGGACACTGCAGATCTTATATTGCGTTTGTAATTGTATCTGCCTAGAAGAATGTCCTGGACAGAAAAGTCTAATTCAGTTTGGATGCTCAAGGCTTCACTTGCATCTAATGTGCAGTTGGTTGTCACTACCAGAATGGATTTAAAATAGTGTGGGTTGACATTGTCCATTCAAAATGCAAATTATCTATAACAGTTTGGATATCTATACATTATACAACTGCATCCACCAGTGTTGGGACTCTGATTGCATTATTTATGTACAATTACAGGACATTTAAGTAAATAACACAGAAAGCAATGTGGTAGGATATGCTATGGGCTGTATGAGCATTTGTAGTGCAGTCACTCAGTCCACCCTGCACAGAAGTTTGGTAATATAAGCTTCATTGTCATCTCTGGATCTGTTACTTTTGTCACTTTGTATAACACTGTTAATAGTGACATGGTAACTGGTCTTCATTGTCATCATCTCTGGATCTCTTACTTTTGACACTTTGTATCACACTGTTAATAGTTACATGGTAACTGCCATTATATCCTGTTAAACTATGGACATGATGAACAGACATCAGATGGTATTTCCTCTGTACTCAAAAAAGTACACTGTTATCCTAATTATCTCTAACTTTCTGACTTTGGACTTTATAAAGTGCCTTTGAATTTACAGTGGATCTCAAGATTTTAGTAGGAATCCTAATTTTACTTTATTGCATATGTCAACAACAAGGAATGAAGATGCATGAGTGGAGAAAAATATATATTATTTGAACTGCATATTGCAGTTAGACTGTTTCAACAATATTTTCTAATGTTTGCTATTTAAACATTAGTAAATAGGCTTAAACAATATGATATGCTTGCCCAACATTTAGATCATTTTGTATTTTTAATGGTTCTCACTCTAAACTCATACACTTGATAAACTCTGGAAAAATACAAAGGATACTCAACTTTAAAAAGATCTATCCTTTATTCCACTGTATGCCTGTTTTAATAACAGGTGTAGTTTTTTTTTTCATATAGTAAGCTAATTTACATAGAAATTTATGGTGTGTTGTACTAGGTGGCCTTTTCAATTAAGTCACTAAGTACAAAGATCAAATGTTAATTTACAAGAAAGATTTTTAATTTGCTAATAAAATTATCATATGTGTACTGAACACCTTGTGATTTGCTTGGAAGAATTTTATAGCTCTTGAATTACAAAACCTCTTATTTTATAACTGTTACTGCTGTCTTAGAATAACAGCTTATTATGTTGGCCAGTAAACTAGTTTTATTACAGAAACTTTCTAGATTCAGCTGTTTATCTGTTTTTTATTGCAAGGTATATCAGATATCATATCAGGCAGTATTACTTCTTTCTTATAGCATTAGTGACCTAAAGAAATATGAGCCTTTAAATAATAAATGGTAGCTTGCACTCCTGGGAGCAGGACGTGTCCACAATAGTTATGATTGTGCTCACAACCAAATGAAAAATAAGCATGATAGAGTGAATAAATGGAAATAAAGGCAGACGTTCTCCAGAGTTTGAAATGTTTTTTTTTTTATTTTTTTAAAGGCCTAGATTTTTGGGAAGGTATTTGTCACAATGTACTTCAACATCTATAACACTGCTAACATATTTGCAAGAGGTACTATGAATGGTAGCTACAGTAATTTGTTAAAAATAAAATAAATCATCTGGATGAGACAATTATGGCTATTTGCATATTCCATTATTTATCCTGCTATAAAACTGTATTGATGCAGCTAGGAGTTTTTCTAGTATTAGCTAAGTGAAAGTTCTAGGCATATACTTTTTTATGTTAAGATTTACCCAGAGATTCATTAAGGTATTTTTTCATGCATGAATAGTGTAGCCGTTTCTGCACGGAATATGGCCGTCGAGCGATCCAGGAACGTGCTGTTTTGATGTGCATGAGCATGCCTACACTGTTCCTGTATGGAAACCCATGCATGATGCTAATTACCTCATTTTGCTGGTGAAAACCATGCGAATGAGGTGTATTAGCGATCCAGGAAGCAGGCAGGTAACAGTGCAGGAACAATGTAAGGTGCAAAAATGTATTTGGCTACTAGCTGAATACATTTCTGCAAAAATGAAAACGGAGCTATGACATCTCCAATAAAACCATGTACCCTAATCTGTAGGCATGCCAATGGCCAAATATATGGCCATTGGAATAGAAAACTGTTTAATTTTAAAAAATAAAATGTATTTTTGTCCAGTCTTGGCCATTTAAGCATAGGTCAGTGCCTCACAAACGGGATTGTGGGGAAAACGTGAAAAGACAATTTTAAGGGAAACCTGCATTTTGCCATTATACTCTATGGCAAGCAGAATCAAAACAATGGCAGGGAACAGTGGTTGCTAAGGGGGAAGGCTGTCATGTAGTAGAGTAACTACAGATTAAGGCAGTGGGGTATTTTAATGAGAGGACTTATACTGAATCACAAAATTCTTCTAAGTGTCACACTGCACCTAACCGTGAAGGAGCTCTAACACCATTGTGTATGCAGGAGGAGCAACTAACATGAAAAGGGGATGTGACATGCTTGTTGTAAGTACATTGGAGCTCCGTTGTCCAGGTTTATGCTTAGTTAAGCACAGCTAAGCAAGGGGCTGTGTCACAAATAGCTTAGCTGTGCTTAGCTAAGTACAGAAAAAATAAGTGTGTTCATGTCTAGGTGAGGGCCTTTTCTTCTTAGCATTGTTTACACTAGCTAAACAGATTTGTGTGGCTTGCCCTGGGGCTTAAACAGGAAGGAACATGATCATCTAGGTGCTTTGCTTGTTATGTATGGGAAGTCTATTCCAGGGCATGTGCAGTCTCTGGGTGAGGAACCTGTCCCTTCAGCATGTTGTGTTGATTGTGGTAATCAGGTCGAGGTCCCTGCAGTGTGTGGTGAAGAGGGATTGGGATGTCTTTAGATGTAGCATTTCTAAATGAGCTGGGTCAGACATGGCTTTGCAAGTCAAGCAGAGATCACCTCTAAGTAGGTGATATGAGACAGAGAATAGCTGGGGTCTTTTGAGTCTGACTGTGTAGGACATGTGTTTAATGCCTAGGATACTCTTTGTGAGGTACTCTTGTGGCCACTCCAGCTGTTGCAGGTGTCTAGTGAGGTACATGCCGAATGGGCCATTATACTTGATGAATGGTCTAATGCGGGAAGAGTACACAGAGAAGATGACCTCTTCCTTCCTGGATGCAAAACCCTTGGTAATGAGATGTGCCACATAGAAGGATTTCCTGACCACAGCAGCAATGTGGTGGTTAAAGGAGAGGTTACTGTCAACCTGTGCCATCAGATCTCTTATAATGCCTACAGTGTTCAATGGGCTCCCATCTATGTGGTACTTAGTGGGAACTGAGTTTTTTACCAAAGGGGGTGATGATGCATTTTGTAGTGTTAAGCTTTAGGTCATGGTTTCCACATCAGTCAGTGGTCTTAGCAATGGCTTTCTGTAGGATGTTTGCCTCACTTGTGGAGTTAATGATGGTTCCCAGCTTGCAGTTGTCTGTGAACCTGGACAGCCAGAGTTCTTTTGTGTTGGCCTGGACTCCGGAGAAGTAGATGCTGAACAGGAGAGTACCCAGGAGTGATCCCTGTGGGACTCCACTCGTGACTGGTTGGCACTCTGACTTGGAGCTCACCACTTTCACACTGTGTGTTCTATCTGTGAGCCAATTTGCAACCCCCCAGTGATAATAGGGGGTTGAGGCCTAGTTTGGTGGGTTCATCAATAATTCCCGACTGAGGATTGGTATCAAGAGCCTTGGCCAGATTGATGTAGGCTGCATGAGGTGCCTTACTGTCATACACAGCCCTGGTGACTTACTCAAAGACGTCAACTAGGTTGAGCAGACATGATCTCCCTTTCACAAAGCCAAATTGTGTGGGGTCCAGAGTTAGGAGATTGCCTATATGTTTGTTGATCAGGTCCCTGATGATGTGCTCCATAGCTGCACATATCAGACTCATCAGGCTAATGGGCTGATAATTCCCAGGGTCTGTAGTTGCTACACATTTATGGAGAAGGATGACTGTAGCAGTGTGCCATTTGGGAGGGACAAAGCCTGAGGTGAGGCTGTGACTGAACAGGGCATGCAGATGTGGTGCCAGGTATCTTTGTAGTTCATGTAGAACACAGACAGGAATAATTTTGGGTCCCATGGAAGCTGTATTTTTGACCATGGACAATGCAGGTGTAACCTGGGTGGTAGTAATCCTAGGTGCCTGGCATTCTTCTGGCATTCTGATTGTTCCCCTAGGGGGGAGAGAGGGGTAAATCTGGCACTGAATGTGTTGGCACAGATGTTGGCCATACCTGTTGGCTCAGTATAGGAGGTAGCATTGTACAGTAACTCAGAGCACATCTGGGCATTGCCATGGAGGTTCTTGATATAACTATCAAAGGCTTTGGGGATGTTGTCAATGTCTGCTGCAATTCTGCCATCATAGCTGACTTCACATAATTTCATGAGGGATCTAAAGTTGTTGTTGAGGCTAATAAGGGAGCTTTACCACTTTTGGGACTCCACCGTTTTCTGCAACAGTTTTTTCCTTCTGTTGTACAGGTTACTAATGGCAGGGGACCACCAGATCGGCCTCCAGTGTTTGGCGGAGAGTGTCATGATTCTCTTGGGTATGGCTAGTTAAATGCATCAATGTACATGTTTGTACAGTGCATTTGTGTATGATTCAGCAGTCATACAGGCATTTTCCATTGGCATATGTGCTGTGAAGTTAGCCACCTCTATTTTTAGGAGTACAAAGTCAGCTTTGGAGAAGTTTTTCAAGGTGGTTACCTTTGTGGGGGGTGTGGGTGAGATGTGGATTTCCATGGTGATTACTTTATGCTTGCATCTGACCAGGTAGGGATTGACTACTGTCATCAAGCAACAGTCCCATATGTTAGTAATCAACACAGATCAAGAATTTTGCTTCATCTACTGGGTGTCAGAATGAGCTGGTCCAGGGCAGTGGAACTGATGAATTACAGGAAGCAGTGGGCCAGTGTATTGGTGCTTGAGTATCTTCCCCAGTTGATGGAGGGGTAGTTGAAATCTCCTAGTATGAGAGTGTTGGGTTGGACCTTGATAGATTCCAGGGTGTTGAGGAATGTGGAATGAGAATCTAGGGACATGGATGGGGACCTATAGCAAGACTATGACCTGGATTGCACTACCACCCAATGTCAGTTATACCCGAAGTATCTCAGATGCATTATGCTGGGATACTAGTCTAGAGGTGTGCATATCCCATATTAATATGGAGACACCACTGCCTTTAGAGTTGTGGTCCATGTTTTGGGGCTGACAGGTGTGGAATGAGTTATAGCCTGGTAGTGCAGGTGTGCTGTCTGCTGCTGTAAATCGGGTCTCTGTTACAGCACAAATGTCAATGTTCTCCATTTTCAGGAGTGATTTGAGTGGCTGCATCTGGAGATTTAGATGTCTAGTGTAGAGCAGCATGACCCTAGGATTGCATATATGTAGAACTGTTACAGTGGCAATTTGATTTGGAACACTGCCTAAAAAGGCACTATAAGAGGTGTCAAGACACTTCGCCAGTACCTGGAAACCCAGGAGTGACAAATGCAGGCCATCTCTGGCAAGCCATCGCAGTCTGCCAATCATGTCATCCAAGCAGAAAGATACTGGATCCCCTATGAATGACAGCAGACACTTAAGCCAATTGTTGAAGTCAATCATTTGTTGTTTGTACTGTGGTATCACTCTGGATGACAGTAGTAGACTTCTTAGGGCTGCTGTCATACCTGCCTGGCCCACATAATCCGAAAGCTCCACCATGTCTCTTTTCATATAGTCCAGGGAGATGCATCTCAGGTCATTCACACACACACATGGACAATGATAGAGTCATACTTGTAGTTGTTGTGGAGTGACCTGACTGGGTGTGTTATGTGTTGGATTCTAGCACCTGATAGACAGATGACTGCTGCCTTCTCAATGTTCAACCTAGTGAGTGGGACATCTGTATGCCTCACTATCGAATCACCTATGATTACTTTATTAGGCAAAATGGTTAGCCTTATGGGCTTAGGTTGAGGGGCACACTGTATAAGTGAGATATGTATCCTGTGGTCTGTGCTGTGTTGTGGTGGTCAAGTGGGTGTCTTTTTCTTGGTGGTCTCTGCCACTTGTGTAAATGTCTATTGAGTGCCTCTCTGAAGGTGGGTGTGTGCTTTTTGTCTGTATGTCAGAGCTGTGATAGTGGGTGCTCTAGGGGAGTATGTGTTCCATGTGGTGTGGTGCAGCTGTTGACCCTTCTCCTCTTCACCAGCTAGTCCAGTCTTCGCTGGAGAGTGCATATATTCCAGCTTGGTGAGATAGGGATATCTCTCACAAGTCTGAGTGTTGGGAGTTTAAAGGAGAGGGTTGTCTGTGTACATGAGGCAGTTGCAACAGTGCCTCCAAATGCCCAAGTGCACCAGGTTAATGGGAAAAAAGCACAGAGAACTCCACTTTAATCATGCCAGGACAAGTGGTCATAACTACTAAGTACTGGAGCTAATTCCATGAGGAATGACTACTGCTGATGGCTCTCAGGTGTGCTAGAATAATTGATTCAAAAACCTGTTGAAGTGCAAAGCTATTAGGCTATTTGAAGTGCAGGAGAGAAAGAACTAGCAAGATCTAAAGGAATAACTGAAGGAAGATTTTCTGGCACCTGTAATAGTTTACCTCACTGTGCAGTTATCAGCACCTTTGGCCAGTTGTCAGCCCAGTAAGCTCTGTAGCATGTGCAATTACTGTGTGTGTGTGTGTGTGTGTGTGTGTGTGTGTGTGTGTGTGTGTGTGTGTGTGTGTGCGCGTGTGTGTGTGTGCGCGTGTGTGCGTGTGTTTGCGTGTGTGCGGGAATCATATACTGTGTGAGTTATACCATTTTGAGTTGTGTACCACCCTGTAAACTTCTCATCACCCTACTTTATTAGGTCTGCTAATGTCATTCACCTTAGAAGTACCTTGGGACTAGGTGAAATCATGTAAGCTCTGTGGCACTTCTGATAACTGCATAATACTATAGTAGAAATAACTAGATAGGGGTTCTAATCACCATACTGGCAACTGTTCATGTGAGAATCATAAACTGTGTGGGTTATACCATTTTAAGTTGTGTACCACCCTGTAAACTTCCCATCACCCTACTTTACAAGGCCTGCTGATGTAATTTACCTTAGAAGTACCTTGGGACTAGGTGAAATCATGTAAGCTCTGTGGCGAGTCTGATAACTGCATAATACTATAGAATAAATAACTAGATTGGTAGGGGTTCTAATCTCAATACTGGCAACTGTTTGTGTGAGAATCTTATACTGTGTGGGTTATACCATTTTGAGTTGTGTACCACCCTGTAAACTTCCCATCACCTTACTTTACTAGGCTTGGTGATGTCATTCACCCTAGAAGTACCTTGGGACTAGATGAAATCATGTAAGCTCTGTGGCATGTCTGATAACACTATAGTAGTAATAACTAAATAGGTAGAGTTTCTAATCTCAATACTGGCAACTGTGTGTGTGTTTGGGAGAAGATCATATCCTGTTTGGCTGATTATGTTTTGATATGTGTACCATCCATGCCTGTTTGCCACCTCCCAGTGGCATTACTTTATATAGCATGGTAATGGCATCTGCCTCACGTGTAGCATGTTAAACCCTTGTGCAGGCCATACCAGTCCTCTATACAGATGTCTATGGAATATCCAGAGGTTTTCAACCTATATGTGGTCTGTGTCCCTTAACAATGCCCATGTATGAGATATTGTTGCCAAATCAGCCACAGTGAGTGTAGCGACACACATGCCAGCAGCAGGTATCATACCTGACTGAAACATCATGCTGATACAACATCTGATACACTATTACTTGTCCAGGCTTGTAGGAGAAATACATGACTCCACATGCTATTGCTGGTGGGTTATCTCACCATCCATGAAGGCATTCAGAACATTACTTGTTGTAAGAGGTAGTGTGTTATGTCCCATGCTTATAATCTATGTGGGGCATATCATGTGTATGTAGTACTACAGTACATCAAAGTGAAAATGTAGGGTTACTAATCTGTATACTGCCAACTGTGTTTTTGTTACTGTGTGCACATCCCATGTCTCAGTCCTTACTGTGTGTATGCAAAGGATATACTATTTTGTCTCCTTGTTCCACCAGGTGAACTTAGGAATTCATACCACAAACCTGTCAAACAGTATCATGCATGCCCTCATGAACTGCATCAGGGTTGAGTGTATGGGAAAGAAATGGCAGAGCCAACAGGTGTTAACAGGTGAATTTGTTGCAGTTATTGCAATGGCTATGCTTGTGAGGCATCTGCTGACAGTACTGCAGTAACCTGTTCTGTATGTATGAGCCTATGGTACTACACAACACTGAGCTGACATATCTAAAGGCTACCTGTCTGTGATAAGGGGTATGTATGCAAGAGAACATTGTCTGACAACAGTGTCCCTCACACACTGTTGCATGCATACACATCTGGTACATGTACATATAAAGCTGTGCCTTGCCTATGACATGGTTGGTGTATTCCCACTCTGCCTTACTCCCTCTTGTAAATGTCTGCAGGGCCACAGTCTGCAGCCACACAGACACCTGGAGCACAAACAGAATACAGTATGTCAGACTACATTCAGTCAGTGGTACTAACAGCAATAATACATCCTGGCTAATAAGATACATACATCTGTATGTGTACCCATAACAAATGCAAGCAGACAGCACCTTACATGCTATTACATAGCTACACTGTACTATATTCACTTTGTGCATTAGACCCATATTAGCATGTCCCTGCATCGATGTTATGGATGATAGGGATGTGGCACAGGTATCATCATATGTACAGGATGTGGTGTGTGTTTGCCAGAGGCCTAGGCTGGGCCATACAGTTGACATCATGTGGGTGTGTGTTTGGAGGGGTATCCAATAGATAGGCTGTGCAGAGGTGCTGTGTGTGTGTCTGGAGGTGACCTGCCTGTGATACAGATGTGTGTGTGTATGTATGCACACAGTCATGCCATGTGGCTGCCCTACACAGGGGTATGTGGAACAGCTGTAGACCGTACATGGCAGGGTATCCAGTTCACCAACTCTGGACATGGACATGGGAACTGGTCCTGCCAGGGGTATCACTGGCATCACCAGGCCCAAGGCCAGATTCAGTACTGCTTCCTGATGGTGACTGATGTCTGCTGAATCCGTGTCCCTAATAGGAATGGCCAGGACCATGTGCCCATGGCCTGCTCTGGTGTGATGTGGACAGCAACCCCCCTTTGGTAGTGCTAATGTCACTGCCACTACTGGAGTTTGAAGGAGCATGGCCCCATAGACTCTCAGCTGTTGTTGATGCTGACCTATGTCCATGTGGCCGATGCCCATCACCCACCACACATTCTAGTACAGACATGCCATGGTCGAGGATTGCCAAGGTCTCACCCCACTGTCTATTCATGACCTCAGTATTTTGATGTGTGGCCTCAACAAGGTCATATATGTCACCATGTAAATCAGGAAGAGTTGCATCCACCACTGTATTTATCTGGTGTGACATTCACTATGTGCCTGTGCATCCATGACAGCCCTAAACATGCATCTGGAGACACCTGCTGTGGCACTTGCAACAGCAACTTGATGAGCAGCAGTCCTCCTGCGAGCACCCCTGTCCATCCACCTGTGTGGGACCTTGCCTGTACTCTGGCTATGGCCAGTGTCTACACTCATACCTGCCATAGTCAGCACACTAGCCTGTTCCATGCCACTACCTGCCAACTGTCCATCATCTCTGGCCACTGTCGATGGAGTATGTGTGGGCATTGTCACTGTGTGCATGGATGGTGTAGACAGGAGTGGCATGCCAACCAATGGCACAGATTCAGCCACTGACAACCCCATCTGTACCTCACTATTCTTATCATCGTCAGAGTCTGCAGAGACAATGACATCAGTTTCCAAGTGGGAGGGACCCTGAACCCCATTCCCTCCTGTGAGGGGAAGACAACATATGTACATTAATACCTGCACTTTGAGGTTGCCTGGTACACACATGCACATACACACACACACACACACACACACACACACACACACACACACACACACACACACACACACACACTTACAGGTGAGGTGGCACAAATCTGTTACACAGTCCTCACATTACCCAAATGGTGACATGCATGACACACTGCCCTTAACATCATGCATTGCAGCCAGTTTTACTACATGTAACAAACAATATAGACCTCTGGGATACGTGAGTAGTGTTAGCAGGTGATGGCCCTTTACCAGCAGAGGCTGCACCCATGTACACATCATTGCTGTTCACCTGTATAGCACAGTGGCAAGTACTACAGAACATACCTTACAACTGTACAGATCCTCGCAGGATGTGTAGATGTCTGGCTCATATGTTTTCTCTGTTTCTCATAACCCTCGTGTTTGTCTGATACATAACTGGGATCATCTGAGGAGTGACATCACTGGTTAAAGACCTTCAATTGAGTTTCAGACCTCCAAACCAGAAGTAAATGTATGGAGACACAACTCCTGTTACACCAGCAACCTTCTAAGCTTACAGTGGATATGATAAGTGTGGTTGTGAGTGGTGGCTACTGGTATTCAATGTACATGTGCAGGTTCTGTAAATACTATTGCAAAATGTATGAGGTCTTGTGATGTGTTTCCCTGTTTATGTCTTCCAGGTGCAATGTTGCATCCGAGAAGGGCTACATTTTCAGCTGCTGAGACTACCATTATCACTGAAGCCTTACTACAGCACCATGCAATAATGTTCATCCAGAGCTAGCAACATCTGCGGGAGAGGACCACCCTGTGGGATGACCTTTTCCACAGGGTAAACAATGTTGGCCTGCATGCACGTACATATGAGCAGGTCCAACATTGTGCGACCGATCTCATATGCCATGCCTGGAAAAGGGCTGCTTCCATGGCCAGGGACCACACAGCCACAGGTGGGACCCAGCCATGCAGCTCCCACTGATACCCACTGAGGAGCTCCTTGCCACCCTTGGGGCACCCACTCCAGTACAACATCAGGGTACAGACCCCCCACATGCTGGAGGTGGGTGGCATCCTCACAATGGATGAGGAGCATGCAGGTAAGGCCCCAGGAGAGATTAGTAGACTAGGGTAGCAGACATACTTGCATCTGTAGAGTATCTAGTGCATGTGACAGGTCACATTGCAGTTGAGGATGTGGTTTTCTAATGCACAGAAATGCAGACCTATGGTGAACGACAGCAAATTGTGTAGTATTGATGGTGTACTGTAAATGTACAAATATGCTGCAACCATCTTGTACCAATGCCCCATGTGAGTCTGATGACAATACCTCTATCCCACAACTACCTTGGTCCTTCTGGTCTGCATATGGGGCAGCAGCCTGAAGCTGGTGAGTATAGAATTGTTCTGTTGTGGTTTACCCCAGGCATGTGAAGGGCATGCAATTTATCATGCACACAACTGTCGCTCATACCCGTATTGCTTTATGTGCATGTTCACTTGTGGTGGGGTTAACTGCATTACATCACAGTGGTCACCACAGGGGCCTATCTGAAGAGAATGTAATATTCCTGTAGTATACCTCAAAACTTGTCAGTGCAAGACTTCTGGACAGTGACCAGCAAAATGGAGGGGACAAATGGCCTAAGGTAGGAACATGTGTGAAACATCACTCTTATACAGTGGATATAAAATGTGTACACACCCCTGCTAAGGTGCCAGGTGTTTGTGATATATAAAACTTGAGACCACAATATGTCAGTCCACACTGTTTCCAACCTTTAATGTGACCCATAACATGAACAATTCACTTGTAAAACCAACCAATCTGTTGGGCACCAGATATGGAGTATACAAAATTTACAGTAAGCTAGATGCATAGGTGTGCACACGCTTCAGATAATATTGTACTGCAGCAGCCTGTGATTTATTGACAGCATTCAGTCTGCTTGGTACACACCTGCCATCAACTAAAGGCACACTAAGTAACACCAAATAACAGTCTGATGTCCAAGTAGGATATTCATGACATTTGCTCAGTTGCCTGCAGCAACAACAGCCATGGCTTGCAAACAGCTTACAAAGCAGCAAAGGGATCTCATATTTGAAAGGTATTACTCAGGAGTAGGGTACAACAACATTACCACAGCATTGCATTAACCATGGAACACAATGGAGACAGTCATCAAAAGGTGGCTTGAATATGGGACAATGGTGCTGTTGAAAAGAACCTAACGTCCCTCCAAAACTGATGAAAGGACATGTCCAAACCTCATCAGGGAGGCTGCCATGAGACATACAGCAACACTGAGGGTGTTGCAGGAATCTCTTGCAAGTACTGGTTTTGTGTACTACATGTGAGAACAATCTCCCATACTCTGCATAAGTCTGGCCTATGGGGTAGGGTCAGAAGATGGAAGCATTTATCTTTTCTATGGGATATGAAGTCAGAAACACAAATGGATGTTGGCATTTACTGACTGCAATCCCCACTGCACTACTGAATGACTCAAGTGCATTACAGCGATATTAAGACAGTGTCACTAATTTTGTCCCATTGCCCCCCATGTATGTGTGGCATCCTACAGATGTCCTGCTCTAATGGATTAAGACGGATGACTGGGCAGCAAGAGTGTGAATACAGTGTGCCATACTGACACAGAACAAAAATGTATATCAGATATTACCTGTGCACATGTCAGTATGAGTAGGTGTATCTGGCCACCTCATGATAACAGACATGGGATGCAAAATGTCAGTTAAAAAAGCTGTACATGTTGAACACGTGTAATCTTAGTTACTGTGCATCCAACAGAGTGACATTTATGCAGATACTGGTTGTTACATTGCCCTGACACAGCCACGGGTACTACAATAAGCATAAATATCAGTTTGAAATTGGAGAGGTGGCCAACTGTGTTATGACTTTGTATCCATGCCTACTACAAACAGCTAAATGAATACCTACATAGCTGTATGGATTCAGCAATACCTTACTTGTAAAACCTGCCTCCCCCAAAGTAGAGTAATCCCCTTTGCTGGACAGCAGCAATACACAAACCACAGACATGGTCCCTATATTGGCTGTACAGGGCAAAGTATGAGCAGGCTCCAACCTGGCATCAAGACAGCCATTGTCAGAACAAGCATATAAGGTCACAGGTGGATTACTGTAAGGCTAATTATTAGTACAAATTGGAGACATCCACCAAGGCCAATGACAAGGCCATCTTCCCATATGTCTACAATCTTAGAGACAACAAACTAACCCAACCTGTAATGGTGATCAGTCAGACCACATACACACACAACATAGCTATAGCCAACCTGCTGCAGATAGGGTTAGGGCAAACATCACCCCCCTAACACAGCATCCCTTGTAACAAATTTTATGTGCAGGAGAGTAAAAAGTGTTTTGAAATTAGGCTGCTAGAACATGTGAGAGATATTACTAATAAGAAAGAAGACAGTTCTATAGCTGTACATTTTAATAAATCTCACCATGGAGACAATAGTGGGTCACAAGGTACTGTTTTGGAAAAAGTCTGTTTCTCAGTTTGATCGAACAGTTATAAAAGAACAACTGTTATGTACAGAATCAATTTATATTTCTAAATTTGACACTTTACCCCTTGGGGGAGGCTGTGTACTTAAATATGTAATTAAGTGTTAATTGCTTCTTGTATTAAAGGCAAATATTTCTTGTAATGTTTTACTCCTTGAAGGCTTTGGTCGAGACATCAGAGTATATTGAATTTTTGTGAATTACTGGCTGGTAGTTTCTCTGTTTACTATTTTCAGTTATTTTAGTTGTTTTGCTAAGAGGTTTTTGTATGTCTGGCCATTGTGTATGGCCTATCATGATTTTGTAGCAGTGTACATTTTACTTATTAACTGGACTGTGTACGGGGCAGATGTCAGTGGCATGGGTCCTTTGGTATCCAACTGTGCCTGCTGCTCCAGTTATGGGTGGTCTAACCACAGTATATGTTTGCATGGGCATTTTGAGACATGTCCCATACCACCCCACAATTCTGGCTAAACTGTAACCTGGCACAATATATATGTAGGGGTATTGTGTGACTCTCATTGAGGATATATCTGTCCACACAGCCATTATACTGTAGTATTTGGTAGGCTTACCAGTATGCAGCTGTAACTGTGGTGCAATTGGTTGTATGTAAGCACTTTCACACTGGTGTCTGTTCGTCAGTACATTTCCATCACTGTAGTGCATACTGTAGTAGCTAATGCATATATAATTCCCAAAAGCTGCTTTGGAATACTGATGTGCTGTCCTGACTGTATTTTGGATGATACTTGGTGACATGCTTGTCAGCTCAGTGTAGTTTCCCTAATGATACAACACTCGCTCATAGGTCTCAACCCTCCACATGTTGATAGGACCTACAGTTGTCTGCCTCATATATTTAGTCTGGTCCCCATTCCAGGTGTGTATTGTTGACAATAATGACAGGCAATTGATTCCTCAGATATCTGATATTGCATTCAACGTATGTTAGGATAGGCAGTGATACTGCAGCAACTTACGCAGTTTATCTACTAAATTATTTTCAATGTGTCTCTATTTCCATACCCTGGTCCTCAAACTTCATCTGGCTTGGTCCAGACTCCTTGTACTAAGATGTTCTGAGGTATGACAGTGCTGCATGTTATAGGAAAATGTTATATGTGTGTGTGTGTGTGTGTGTGTGTGTGTGTGTGTGTGTGTGTGTGTGTGTGTGTGTGTGTGTGTGTGTGTGTGTGTGTGTGTGTGTGTGTGTGTGTGTGTGTGTGTGTGTGTGTATCTGTATATATATATATATATATATATATATATATATATATGTATATATTGTTGTGATCTTTTTTTATACATTCCCTTACATATATTTGTATCCCCAAACATGTATGAATATATATATATATATATATATATATATATATATCATACCTCTCAACCTGGAAACATCAAAAATCTGGACAAGGCCCATGAAAAATAGGTACAAATCTGTACGCTTATTAACATAAAATTTGCATATGTAATTATGTAACCCCACCCACTCCAATGGAATCATGGGATAACAAATTTCAAATGCAAACCGATGAACAAACAACCAAAATATGGTACCAGAGTCCCCCTGCAGCCATTCCAATGTCCCATTACCTGGCTATTTCACCCCATTTACCATAAACACTAATATGCATACTGCTTTACTTCTACAATGATTATTTGGATTTTATTTTACATTTTATAGCACAATGAACAAACACCAATATACATCTGCTAAACAAAGCAATAATGTCTCACAATGAAAGCAATCTCAGCCCTGTGCACTACAGTCAGAGCAACATACCACTATGCCAAATCAAAGACAAACTTAAATGGCTATCATTTAGTGAATTCAGTTCTCACTTCTCACCATAGCTCTCAACCTCTAAGTTAGCACAAAAAAACTGTCCAAAGCCAATAATGGGGGAATACAGCCCCAAAAATAGGGACAATTTTCAAATACTGATTTTATAACCTTATAAAATTGCTAGAATAAAAGGTCTGATGTTGCCATTTATTTTCTGCAGAATATGAAGTCTGAAATGCAAATGCCATTGCCTGCCATTATTTAGAGAATTCTGAAATCCAGAAAACCACAGATTTTATGAGGAACTATATTGTGGATTATACGGAGGACACAAGCAATGACAAAAATAAAACACACACACCCTTTCCATGCAATTGCAGCATAACGAAAATGGCAGCATTTCTGTATTCATAGGTGTGTACTAGGTTAATGCTCTGGAGCCTTTACAAGCCTAGCCCATTGGATTACCCTGTTTATTATACAATAACATCTGTGTGAGGGACTTAATGCTAGTAATGCATTCTGCATTCCCTACATTTATTTAAGTAAGAATATGAAGTGAAAATTCAAATGAAAAAAAATACTAGACAGTCAAGTTTTGGGGATTTTTAAAGAGCCAAAAATAACCTGAAAGAAAGAGGGAAAGCTTGAAGATGCAGGAATACATCTGACACAAACTGCATTCACAAAGCACAGAAACATAACTGATGTTTGTCCCAGAGCCAACTGCCACCTACAAATTTCCCTTATGCAAGTCAGCATCAAACCCTACAAAAATGTTTTAGATAAAGCAAGTGAAAAATTAGACAAAGCAGGTGAGACACCTGGGAAGCATCACTCCTACACAGTGAAAAATTACTTTACTGCAATTCCTAACCAGAACACAAAATTACACAATAAATAGCCCATGAAAGATGAAATAAGAGCTGCGTGCCATAGAACACCACCCTAGAATTTTGTTTTGAACTGTCACTGCATTGCAATTATACTGGAATATGGTACTAAACTTTAACAGCAGTAACTATGCAACACCAACTCATCTAAGAGATCAAACTGTGTGTTTTAAAATGGGACTTCAAATACATAGAAAAACCTTCAAATACGTAGAAAAACTGTGTGCTAATCCACATGGCTACTGAGCTCCAATAGGTTAAAACAAGATAATGCAACACCCACTTCCGAGGGACAAATATCCAACTGTTCCGAACATGACACTGCGTGGCTTGACTTTAAAAATAGGAATGGACAGCAAAGCACACACTACTTATACATACATAAACATGTAGATGGAAAAATAAAGAAACAGTGAGCACTGAGCAGAAGTTGGAGCTGCCAAGCTACCATTCTCAAAACTGACAAACCCTACCAAATACCATCGCCCAAAGTGCTCAAACAAATACATTTTCCTCCAACCACAATGTGGAAACTTGTCACACACACACACACTCACATTTTGTTCCTTACCTAATCCATTCCATATCCAATCCCCAAGTCATTTCCAAAATAGCAGCAGACAGACGATCCATTAAGTTGCTACAGGGTACGGTCGGCAGCAGAAGATCCTCCATTAAGTCGCTTAGTCGCTACAGAGTACGGCACGGCAGCAGCATCACAGCAAAGCCCCTTGGCTAAAGCAAAGCCAGTAATTCTTCTGGCAGAAACAGTTACGAACAAAAAGTCAAGCTGCCTGTAGCTTACAATAAAGGCTGTCCTCCTTTGTACCAAAAATGAACTGGCCACGTTAACCACAAGGCACTTTTAATTTACACGCAGAGTCGCAGAACTCAGGATGCAATACTCACAGCACACGATAAAATTAGATTTGAAATTTAAACAGTTCCCACTTCCCGCCTGGTTCTTTTAGCATCTACTGTTCGTCGCACTCCTCACAGCCAGCCGGAAATGATGACGTGAGCTCCTTGAGCTCAGTTCCGACTGGCTGGTAGTGCTGACGGCGCTGACATCATCACGAACGTGATGACGTCAGCTCCGACAGCGCGAAAATTAAAAAAATAAAAAAATAAAAGCAAAAAAATTGGAAATGAAGGGGTGCCACTCGGGAATCGTGGCACCCCTTCATTTAGACCCCAAAACTCGGTAAAAACCGAGTAATTCGGGACGGTTGGGAGGTCTGATATATATATATATATATATATATATATATAAATAGACATACATATATAATTATATATATATGTATATATATATATATATATATATATATATATATATATATACCCCAGTATTTATTGCTAATACATCTATATATTGTTATACATATATATGTATCTCCATACATATCTCTCTCTATATATATATGTGTGTTCTAGTTTTATATATATATATATATATATATATATATATATATATATATATATATATATATATTTGTAAATACCAATCATTAGTGATTCTACAGTGTCCTTTCCGTAAGGTAAACTGACTGTACTGCATGATATATTTTAAAAAACATCATAAAACCTTGCAGCTAAGACACCCTAGTAGTAAATTGCTTTGATGGTGGTGTACAGGATACTGGGTTCAAGACCTGCAAGAGCTTTTTATTTTGAATCTGGGAAGAATAGAGACTGATGGAGACAGAGTGATTAAGGCACTTTTAAGCAGTTGTAAGTGAGCTTGTATGCATTTGCGAGACACTAAAAGATGCCAACACATGGTTAAACCAATAGGCACTTAACTCGTGTAGGCTTTGCTTAATGGCACTTACCAATGCACAAATTATTTATTTATTTATTTATTCAATCCAATTTTCAGTGGAGGCCTGGGGAGAAATGCTTCAGATGCATGTCTTGTAATGTGGGAGGAAACCGGAGCACCCGGAGGAAAGCCACACAAATGCAGGGAGGACATGCAGACTCTGCACAGAAGGCACCTCAGCTGAGAATTGAACCAGAGAACCTCTTGCTGTGAGGCAACAATGCTACCACTGCACCACTGAGCTGTCCAAGCAAATCTGCTTAGCTGAGCTACCTGCTGCTTAGCATTCATGTTTGAGCCATGCTTAAACCTGTCAAGCATAGCTGACCATTGATAACCATTGCTGACATTCCAGTCTTAGAAAAAAACAGAGTAATGACTTCATTTAGTAAGTGTATATGGTTTCCTTTACATAACATGCCTCTGTGTGCTGTCATTACAGTAGCAAGGGGTGTGACTATACTGTATGGGACATTTGGCTATACATGGGTGGTTTCACATGTTATATGCTCTCACACGCCCATGTTAGACCAGCTACACTACCCTGATTGAGAAAAAATATTTATCACATATTTCACTATTGAAATAGTATGTTTAGCACTGCTTTTCCATTTAAAATTGGATTGCCTGTTGTAGTACTCAAACCGTGCACCCCTGCATGCAAAGCTGGGTCTCTGAGCACTGCATTATCATATTCTGGGTATTTGAGCTATATATTTTTATTTATCTCCTTTTGGATATTAATATCATATTATTATACTAACTGTGGAGTATTGTGTTTTTTGGCCATGTCATTGAGGACTGCTGTCATGTAATAATGGCATACATTACAGTTTCGGACTTCTATCCTTCAGAACAGTCATGCTAATGCATAACCTGTATTCTGTCTGCTTTCTGTCTGTCCTCTGTGCAGATGGGATAACACTGGCACTCAGGCGGTGGTAGACTACACTGCAGAATGTGTCTGAGAAGTTATGCCTGAGTTCATGTAGGATGCAGCCAGGAATGGTTTTAGGCCCATGGAGACCTCTATGTGTTGCCTTTGAGAAGGCATTACAGACCTGTTTTGTGATCATGAGGATAGAGGGGCAGGTGCTTTACATGCACATGTGTACCTATGAGGGTACAGGGGGGTGATGTTTACATGTCACCTGTCTGCAACTGGTCACCTATATCCTTCATGTGGGCCTTGCTCCTTTTCCTTGCCTGTGTGAGGGACATTGCAGAGGTTTGGGGCCTACCGCTTCACAGACAGTAGGTGGGAATACTTCACAGGGCAGGACATGTGTGTATAGCCCAACAACATGGGGGATAAAGCTCCAGAGTTGGGTACAGACTGTATGTCATTAGTGCTGTTACACACATGGAGGGTTGCTAGATTGACAGGGTTCATTTGGGCATGCATTTAATGAGTGACTTGACATCTGACAGTGATATGTCTCTGACATTCCTCTCAACTGGCATGCTGTCCACAGACTGGCCAGATGTTTACCTGCTATGTTTGGTTTGTTCCCAAGATAGTAGTTGTCCATGGAAAATCAGTTGGGGACTTTGGGGAATGCAGTCAGTAAACATTCCTTCGTTCATATATTTATATATGTATATCTATATTATGTATCTATGTTTATATATATATATATATATATATATATATATATATATATATATACACATAAATATATATGTGTGTGTGTGTGTGTGTGAGTGTGTGTGTGTGCGTGTATGTCTATATACAACACATGTGGAACAGATAGCCCTTTTTTTCTTTTTAAGGTGAGAGTGGGATGTTGGGGAAGGATAGTAGGTGCATTTGGGGAGGTTAGTTGGGTAGGAAGACAGACAATAAGTCCAAAACCTCCTCCTGCATGAACGGCTGGTGCATGGCTTAAAAAACCAAACCAAAGTTAAAAAAGAAAAGTCAGCACTAAACTCCTGGAATCAGGCAATCTTCATTTAATGTCCAAATTCAAGACAGCAACATAACATAACCGTACACCAACATGGTTGTACCGGTTTCGGTAAATCCTTCATCAGCAACCAAACATGATGTACAAAATAAAGACAAAAACTAACTTCCTGTTTTGCAACTTATATAAACTTCATATAGGAAGCATGGAGCACCCTCTACTTCATCAATAAAATAGTGCACTAGTTCAAAAATACAAGAAATGTGTTACAAATGAACCCAGTTGTTCCAATTATATAAATGAGTATATAAACCCAAATATAGCAACAAAACTATAACAACAATTAGATGCCTCAAAAATGATCATTCAAGCCAGGGGAAAATAGAGCCCCTAGTTTGATGATCCACATTTTCTCTTTATAAGTGAGCTTATCATGTAGAACATGGGATTGTACATGTCTGTCCTTGATGTGATCAATGACCATAAAACAAAAGTTGCCCATAGGGTGTTTAGAAATGTGTTTATATAATGAACTGGACCCCTTTTTGTTTTTAATATCACTAAGATGTTCCCCTATCCTAACTTTAAAAGGACGGGAAGTTTGTCCAACATAGAAAGCTCAACAATTACACTGGGCCAAATAAATCACCCAAGATGTACTTCAATTGGCAAAACATAATATATCATAAACTTGTGGACAATTTTGTGAAGAAAAAGTCCGACATTTCAACACCCTAGGGCAGTAGGTACAATGACCACATGGATAGCATCCAAAAACAGGGCCTGTAAAAAGGTGAGCTTGAGTAATGGAACATGTATCTCTGTAATGAACCTTCTTGTAATGACTAAAAAGAGAACCCAAAGACTGCCCTTTCCGAAATGAGCAATGACACCGGTCCCCTACATATTTCTCTAAGACATTATCCGATTTTAACAAACACCAATACTTACGGATAATGTTCACAAATCCAACTGTATTCCTCCCATAAGTTGTAACCAATCTAAGCAAATCAGACTTGACATGATCCCGATTTTGATAGAATAATAAATCAGTTCTATCTTGCTGATTTGCAAAACGATTGGCCCTCGTGATGTCACCCCCTACATAACCCCTACTTTTAAACCTGGTGATAAGATCCCTCCTGTGATGGTCGTATGTGGAGGAACTGGAACAAATCCTTCTAACATGAAGGAATTGGGACTTGGGGATGTTCTTGATGACATGCTGGGGGTGGAAACTAGTGGCATGTAATAAGGTATTGAACTGAGGAAATTTTCTAAATATCTCACTCTCAAGAGTTTTGGTGTCCATTCCTTTTACCAAAACATCCAAAAACGTAATTTCAGATCTAGAAAATGTCACCTTAAACTCAATTCCCCCATATATTGCCATTTAGATACTCAAGGAATTCAAAAAGGAATTCCTCACTAGCTCTCCACACCATCCAGCAGTCATCAAGATACCTCCTCCAAATATCCATCTCGTTAATGTAAATATTGTGACTGATGTCATAAATTACCTGGTCCTCCACATACACCATAAATAAGTCTGCATAAATGAGGGCAAAAGAAGCCCCCATAGCAGTGCCCTGTGTCTGCCAAAAACATCTGTCCTTAAAAAAGAACACATTGTGAATCAGGACCTGTTTAGTCATGCATACCAAGAGGGTATTAAAACCAGGCTTATAGATATTAACCTTATCCAACCAATATTGCAGGGCCAAAAGTCCTGCCCAATGGGGAATACTGGTATATAGGGAGGTGACATCCAAGGTGCATAAAATCCAATGGGACTCTAGTTGGGTCTCAGAGATAATGGATAGGAACTGTGTAGTATCTTGAATTCTAGAATGTATATGTGCCAAAAGTGGTTTTAGATATATTGCGAGAAATTCAGAAAGGGGTTCCGTAAGGGAACCCCTGCCTGATACGATCGGTCTCCCGGGCAGCCTTGTGGGGTCTTTGTGGATCTTCAGGAGAAAATAGATATATTGCCTGCTAGGAAAATCAACCTTGAGTTGATGACACACTTCATCATTAATAATGCCCTCCTTTGTAGCCAAATCCAAAAACTTGTCCACATCCTTTTTGAATTGCAAAGTGGGATCCGCCTGCATTTCCTGATAATGATTATGGTTAGATAACTGACGATCAGCTTCAGCTTCATAGTCCCCCAGATCCTGGAACACCACTGCTCCACCCTTGTCCGCTGAAAGAACAACAATGTCTTTGTTGTTAATCAGTTTCTCCAAACACATTCTCTGATTTTTGTTCAGATTATCTTTAAGTTTGTCCTGTTTATGTAAATACAAATGTAAATCCTTGAGGACAGCATTTTGAAATGTTTGGACAATGGGTTGCATAGGTGGCCTGAACCTGGAGGCACGGAAGCGAAATTCCCTAACCTCAGAGGCATCACAATCAGTCCCATGAAAAAAGCATTTCAAATTCAAATTTCAACAAAATTTAACCACATCTTTAGCAAAACAATGTTCTTGGACAAAAAACCCAGGGACAAAACTTAGTCCTTTATTCAATATATCAACTTGTTGGTCATCCAATACCACTGAGGAAATATTATGCACATTATTAACATTGGACACTAAATCCTGGTCATCTGTTGAAGGATGTCCCCCAGCCCATCTGGGTTTATGATGCTTCCTCCCCCCTCATCTCTGGGACTTGTGCCTAAAGGGGTCTTTCCGATAAAGCCTCTATCCAAATTATTCCTCTTGGAAACAGGAGAAATGCTGATATCAGTATCCTCCCATTCAGTATTTGAGGATGAGTCATCACCAGATGGCGTAGATTCCCTGCTCCTTTTCTTCAGAATAGATTTAGGCAGAGTAACTCTCATTCTCTTAGATGAATCTATAGGTATATCAAATTTAACCCTAGGTCGCAAATCAAATGGCTTCCCCCTGTCATAGTCCCCACATCCCTATTAAATTTCTTGAACGTCCTATCCTTCAAGCCTAAATCCAAAGTTGCCAATTCCTTGCCAAGTTTTCCAATATTATCTTTGTAGCAAGGAAGTGCAGAAAACACCTCCACAGTTTTACTAATCTGCGATACATTGCCAATTTGCTGTTCAACCTTCCTCTCATAAAAACTACTCAGAAGATCAACAAAAGTCATACAAACTTTTTGTTGGGCCTCAGCCCATTGTGTGAGAAGACATTCGTCCGGTTCAGCCACCATGGGTTGAATCCTAACCCTAAGTCCCTTAGGAACTATTTTTCTACATTGATAAGCCCGAAATAATTTTAAATGCCAAACATTTTTACGAAGAGAAATGAGGTCCTTGGTCAATTTAGCAAAAGCTAAATTGCAATCCTGAATAGGATCCCGGACACCCGGAACAACATCCCCTGAACTCGAAGCTGGGTCAAAAATACCCAGATCCTCAGAGTCTGAAGCCAAACCTTTAATTAAATTTGCTAATTCCATCCCTGGCCAAAACTGAACACAAATTCAATATCAAATACAAAGATATGTGTAACAAATGTGAAAAATATAGGTTCCACACTGATATATTACATGAACAAATGGTTGGACAATCAGTATGCTAAATGCATAATTCATGTAACCAGCCTTAAATCTTAAATACACTCCAAATTAGGTGAAACCAAATGACCACCTTATTATTATACTTCAAAAACCACAAGGGAACCATATATAATCACAGATATCAAAAATATCAAAACTCAAGGCCCCAATAGAATACTATTATAGCCAAAAAGCTTGTAAAAAAGCCTGAATTGAGCCTAGAAAAAGCTCACACTACGTAATCAAAAAGGGGCTATATATATATATATATATATATATTCATATTGAATCTCAAATATGAAAAACATATGAGTGTCCTTGGCCAGTGGTGAAAAAGCAAATAAAACAAAGAAATTTAAATAAATTAAATATGTTCAGAAGGGCTGTCCTGGTGTCCAGAATAATGAAATAAAAATTGTCTAAATCTGCTAATAATAAACCAAAAAAAATTTTTGGATGGACCAAATAAACCCTGCAGAAATAACTCCCAAGGTATGGTATATCACATAACATATACCATCAAAAAAGAAAAAAGAAAAGAAAAAATTCTAAACCTACAAAAAAGCCCAGAGACAAAAAAATGGGGGGGGGGGGGCAAAAGACTTCCACCCTTGTTACCCACTAAATCCACACTACCAATTGCAGAGAAGGGAAATAATGCATATAAAATGCATATCAAAGTACATGTAAACTCAAAAGCCCACCAACTTGACATATAATAAGCTGTTCAACCTGTAAAAAACTGTTATAGAGGCCAGCTTTTGGAAGTAAACCAAATGAAACTAACCAAACATTCGGCCCAATAAAATTTGGTTATGTAGGGGGTGACATCACAAGGGCCAATCGTTTTGCAAATCAGCAAGATAGAACTGATTTATTATTCTATCAAAATCGGGATCATGTCAAGTCTGATTTGCTTAGATTGGTTACAACTTATGGGAGGAATACAGTTGGATTCATGAACATTATCCGTAAGTATTGGTATTTGTTAAAATTGGATAATGTCTTAGAGAAATATGTAGGGGACCGGTGTCATTACTCATTTCGGAAAGGGCGGTCTTTGGGTTCTCTTTTTAGTCGTTACAAGAAGGTTCATTACAGAGATACATGTTCCATTACTCAAGCTCACCTTTTTAAAGGCCCTGTTTTTGGATGCTATCCATGTGGTCATTGTACCTACTGTCCTAGGGTGTTGAAATGTCGGACTTTTTCTTCACAAAATTGTCCACAAGTTTATGATATATTATGTTTTGCCAATTGCAGTACATCTTGGGTGATTTATTTGGCCCAGTGTAATTGTCGAGCTTTCTATGTTGGACAAACTTCCCGTCCTTTTAAAATTAGGCTAGGGGAACATCTTAGTGATATTAAAAACAAAAAGGGGTCCATTTCATTATATAAACACATTTCTAAACACCCTATGGGCAACTTTTGTTTTATGGTCATTGATCACATCAAGGACAGACATGTACAATCCCATGTTCTACATGACAAGCTCACTTATAAAGAGAAAATGTGGATCATCAAACTAGGGGCTCTATTTTCCCCTGGCTTGAATGATCATTTTTGAGTCATCCAATTCATATAATTGTTGTTATATTTTTGTTGCTATATTTGGGTTTATATACTCATTTATATATTTGGGACAACTGGGTTCATTTGTAACACATTTCATGTATTTTTTGAACTAGTGCACTATTTTATTGATGCACTAGAGGGCGCTCCATGCTTCCTATATGAAGTTTATATAAGTTGCAAGACAGGAAGTTAGATTTTGTCTTTATTTTGTACATCATGTTTGGTTGCTGATGAAGGATTTACCGAAACCGGTACAACCATGTTGGTGTACGGTTATGTTATGTTGCTGTCTTGAATTTGGACATTAAATGAAGATTGCCTGATTCCAGGAGTTTAGTGCTGGCTTTTCTTTTTTAACTTAGGAAGACAGACAAGACAGACAAGACAGCAGACAGGGGTGGTATATGACACATGTGTGGGGTAAACACCTTGGACAGCGAGGGTGTTTGGGAATCGGATGCACATGAGCCCCCAAATGGATGCAGTGGGACTGAGGTCCCCACCCATGGGCAGTCACCGCTGCACCTTCACAACCCTGAAGGTGGCTGTGCTGGCGGCTGAACAGGAGGGGCAGGCTGACCCTCAAGATGTGCCAGGAGGCCCTCAGGCTGGTGCAGCTGCTCACCGAACTCTGATCAGAGGATGCTGTCACCGATCCCTGGACCTGACTATAGGTGACGGTCTCCTCTGTGCGCCCACTCCTGGGGGGGAGCCCCATCCCCTCAGGCAGATCCACCCGAAAGTGGTGCAGAACCAATGGAAGAGGAAGGCCTGGTTTGGGTCCCAGATGTGCTGGGGCCTGGTGCCATGGCCAGATGAGGCTTGACAGGTGGATCCATTGGGATCTGCCTTCCCAGACATGTATGGTGTTCAGGTTTTGAAAAATATGCTGGTTAGTCATGAACAACACATTTCAAGATTAGTTATAACAGCATGCATGGGTGTTCCAATTGACCCCCTATAACAGTTTTGAAACAGTTGCATAGCAAACAGAACACATGCATATATGGAACCACAGTAGGCATTATAATGGCATGCAAGTTACATTGACAGCAACAGGCCACCAGTTATAGTATTTGAATGACGTTCATTAATATTCAAGAAATTCAATATTTGTAGAACAATAAAACATAAGTCCCAAGAGTACGTTTGGAGAAAGACATACCCATTATTTATGTGTATACATTATTGATGCAGACAGGGGTGGGGGGAGAAAGAGATGGCAATTAAGAAATGTATAGGCTTAACTGCAAAACCTAGCTGCACAGAACCTGTCACACACATCCTGCATTGCTGTCTTGTTGCCAAGGTTTATTTCAGTGTCTGTGGACACTGACATGATCATTATTTAATTTCAGTGTTCGCAGACACTGAAATACTGCCATAATATTAGAGTAAACTTCTAATATTATGCCAGTTCAGCTTAGAAAGTGCTGTACAGCACTTTCTGAGTGCAGGCGGCATGTTCAGTGTCCGTGCACTACTTGGGCACACCCCCTGCACTGGTTCATGTCCATATAGTAAGTACAGCAGTGCTCCTTCATGAATATTTAAGGTGAGCTGCTCTGCTAAATGGACACAAACCACTCTGCGCAAGAATACTCTTAGGTTCATAGGTTCATAGGTTGGTACTAGGCTATCAGCCCTAGGGCCTATACAAGCCTAGCCATAACAATTCCATGGATATTTCTTCCCACAATATTTACTTCTCTGGACCCCTGTCTAGCAGGGCAACTGACATGATCCCCAGGGTAAATTTCCTATCTCCCATCCAATTATCAAGGTTCCTTTTGAAGAGGGCCAAAGAGGCGCTCTGCTTGACATGTATGGGCAGTCTATTCCAGAGTATGGGGAGTCTCTGGGTCAGGAACCTATCCCTCCAGCATGTTTTGTTCATTGTGATGACAAGGTTTAGATCCCTGGAGCTTGTGGCTCTGAGGGATAGGGATTTCTTTAAGTGGAGCATGTCCAACAGCTCAGGGTTTGACATGGCCTTGTATGTTCAGCAGAGATCGCCTCTGAGTAGACGATATGCCACAGAGTATAGCTGGAGTTTTTTTAGATGGTCAGCATATGGCATCTGCTTTAGGCCTGTGAATCTTTTAGTGAGGTATTTCTGTGGCCTTTCCCCCAGTTGCAGATGTCTTTTGAGGTACATACCAAATGGGGCATTATACTCTATAATGGGTCTAATGAAGGATGAGTACAGTGGGACAATGACCTCCTTTTTTCTGGATGAAAAGCCCTTAGTAATGAGGTGTGCCACATAGAAGGATTTCCTGACTGTTGTGGTGATGTGGTTATCGAACGTGAGACCACTGTCCACCTGTGCCCCTAAGTCTCTCATCACACTTTCAATGTTTAGTGTACTGCCACCTATGTGGTAATTCATGGGTACATGTTTTTTTCCAAAGGGGATAACTATACATTTCTTGGCATTAAGCTTGAGCCCATGGCTCTGGCACCAGGCATCTTTTTTCTGTAAGGCCCTTTTGTAGAATATCCACATCATTTGGGGATTCAATAATGGCTCCCAGTTTGCAGTCATCTGTGAACTTTGTTAGCCAGAGTCCCTTAGTGTTGGTCTGTACTTCAGAGAAGTAGATGCCAAACAGGAGTGGTCCCAGGACTGAACTCTGAGGTACTCCACTTGTCACTTGTCTGGAGCTGGATTTGAAGTCAGCTACTTTTACAGTCTGGGTTCTGTCAGTAAGCCAGTTGGCACCCCATCGAGTGATATAGGAATTTATGCCCAGCTTAGTAAGTTTATCTATGATTCCAGAGTGGGGGATGGTGTCAAAGGCCTTGGCGAGGTCCAGATAGGCTGTGTGGACCACCTTACCCTCGTCCACAGCTCTGGAGACTGATTTGAAGAAGTCCATCAGATTCAGGAGACAAGATCGGCCCTTCACAAACCCAAACTGGGTGGGGTCCAGTGTTGGAAGGTTGCCAGTGTCTTTGTTTATAAGTTCCATGATAATGCGTTCCATGCCCTTGCAGATCAGGCTTGTCAGACTGATGGGATGGTAGTTCCCAGAATCCAAGGCAGATCCCCCCTTGTGGATTGGGATAACTGTAGCTGTGTGCCACTCAGTGGGCATGAAGACTGAGGTGAGGCTATGATTAAACATGACACTTAGGTGAGGTGCCAGTTCATTTTGTAGTTCATGTAGTACACAGCCTGGGATGTCATCTGGTCCCATGGATGCTGTATTCTTAGCTTTGGAGAGGGTGGTTTCTACCTGTGTGGCCATGATTACCAGAATGGGGCAATCTTTTGGTATTGAGATGGGCCCTTTAGGGGGTAAGAGGGGGCTGAAGTTGGCACTAAATCAATCTGCCAGGATATTGGCAATATCCTTGGGATCAGTATATTTAATGCAATTCTGTTGTAGCTCAGAGCAGATCTGAGCATTGCCATTTAGATTCTTGACATATCTATAGACTGCCTTGTGGTTGTCTTTGGAATCTTTGGCAATTTTATTTTCGTAACTAGCTTTTGAGGATTTTATGAGGGATCTCAGCTTCTTACTGAGGCTGGTGAGGGAGTTTTTTGCCTCCTGGGATTTTCCTCCTTTCTGCAACAGTTTCTTCCTTCTGTTGTATAGTTTGTTTATAGCAGGGGACCACCAGATTGGCTTCCTTTTTTTGGAGAAGAGCATCTTGGTTCTATTTGGGATGGCACGATTCATGCCCGAGTGAATGTGGTCATAAAGTGCCTTAGTGTAGGATACTGCAGTCGAACTTTCAGATCCTGTCTGCATGGGTGTCATGAAGTTTGTCTCTTCTGACTTCAGTAGCATGAAGTTGGCTTTGGAGAAGTTGTTTTAAGCAGGTTTCCTTACTGGGGGGGGGGGGGTGGCGGTGGGATGTGGATGTTAAGGGTGATTTGCTTATGGTCAGACCTGACCAATGAGGGGGTGTCCACTGGTGTGGAGCATCTATCTCCCATGTTGGTATTGACCAGGTCTAGGATATTGGAGCCCCTGGAGGGACAATGGATTAGTTAATCAAGGGCATTGGAATTTATGAATTCCAAGAACCGTTGGGAAAAGGAGTTGGTACCCGAGTAGTTTTCCCAGTTAATGGCAGGGTAGTTGAAATCAACCAGTATTAGGGTGCTTGGTTGTATCTTAATATTTTGCAGTATGTTTAGAAAGGTGTAGTGAGAATCTTGGGGCATGGTGGGGGATCAGTAACAAGCTACAATTTGGATTGCAGTCTTACCTAGTGTTAGTTGCACCTGGAGAATTGCAGATGCATTGTGTTGGGCAGCTAGCCTGGAGGTGTGAATATCCTTGGTGAATATGGACACTCTTCCACCTTTGGTGTTTTGGTCTTGGTTTTGTGGCCAAAAAGTGTGGTAAGAGTTGTAGCCTGGTATTGCAGGGGTGCTCTCTGGAGCCTTGAACCAGGTCTCAGTTACTGCACAGATATCGATGTTCTCCATTTTTAGGAGTTCCTCGAGAGAGTGCATTTTGAGGGTTAGACTTCTAGCATTGAGTAGCATTACCTTCAGATTTTGCATGCTTGTATCTGTTACAGTGGTGGTTTTATCCTTTGAACCTTGCCTAAAAAAGGCACTATAGGGGTAGCAAGAGCTTTAGCCAGTAACCTGAATCCCAGGGGTGACAGGTGCAGACCAACTCTGGCAAAGCATCGTGGTTTGTCGATCATGTCTTCCCAGGCAGACAGATACTGTATCCCCTTTGAATGACACCAGAAGCTTAGCCAATTGTTGAAGTCAGTCATTTTGTCCTTATACTGTGGTATCATTCTGGGCGAAGGCAGGATGCTACTCAGGGCAAGGGTCATACCTGCCTGGGCCACATGATCCAAGAGCTCTTCCATGTCTCTTTTCATGTAGTCCAGGGAGGCACTTCTCAAGTCATTCACTCCAGCATGGACAGTGAAAGAGTCATATTTGTACTTGTTGTGGAGTGACTTGAGTGCATGCATTATGTGGTGGATCCTGGCACCTGACAGGCAGTTGACTGTAATTTTCTCCTTGTTCAGCCTGGTGAGTGGGACATCAGTGTGCCTGACTATAGAGTCACCTATGACTAAAGTGTTTGGTACATTGTCTTGCCTTATGGGCTGTTGTTGGGTTGCACACTGGTGTTGTGAGCTATGTGTCACTTTGGGTGTGACTGGTGTTTGTGTTTCAGCTTCAGAGGTCCTTGTTGCTTGGGCAGGTTAATGTTAAGGGCCTCTGCATATATGGGTTTAGTGTTGCTATGTGTGGGTGTTGATGGTGTGGGTTTTGAAGGGCTATGAGTTGCTTGAGGTGTAGTGCAGGTGTTAACCTTCTCCTCTTGACTGTCTAGCACAATCCTGGCTGGAGAGTTTCCAGTTTGCTTCCAGTTTGGCTATATAAGTGCATCTCTTGCAGGTTGTAGTGTTGGGTGGTAGGAGGAGAGGATTATCTGTGTACATGAGGCAGTTGCCGCATTGCGCCAGTATGCCCAGATTCACCAGGTGGACAGGAGAAATCACCGGAAGCTAACCCTTGGACATGCCAGTTTAGCTGCTTTTTTTGTAAAGTATAAGAGCTGTTTTCCCTTACCTTTGCAAGGTACTTTGCAGTTTTAGGTTGTTTAGTACCTACAATTAATTGCTCCTTATTGACATGGAGAGTTGAGTGCTTGTATCAGTTTCAGGCTTCCTAGTGCTTTCCAGCAGGTTCTAGAGCAAGTGCTACTCACAGGGGTTCAGATTTTAGTGCTACTACTGAGAAACCAGCTAGTTCTAAGGGAAAATTTGAAGAGCAGACTTTCTGGCACCTGGAATAGTTTAACTGTAGCCTCGCAGTGCAGCACGATGTGAAAAATGTGCAAACACACATGTTTTTAAGCCAGAAAGTTGAAAGAGATATAAAACAGCCCAAAAAGGCAAATAAAATTACAATTTCAGAGCTGGAAACCACTCCTCTAGCATTAGATAGGCAGTACAATGCTCACCACTCCCACTGGTAAGCAGTAGGACTTCCCTCTACCGCAGCAAGGTCTGGATAGCTCTGAACACAGAAAATAAAGTCCTGAGACAAGCAAGGCCTGGGATATGGACTGGCTAGGAAAGGTGGGAAATGAGCAAACAAGATATTATTTTTTTTTTGTTGAAACAGGCTAAACAATGCAATAATACAGCAAATAAACACAGAAAAGGCTAACGCACTTGAGTATGTAGTCCTAAACAGTAAATGCAACTAAAACTCTACAAAATTAGCAATTTAAAACTTTTTAAATGAAGCAAGGCGAGTGCACAACTGAAAAACGATTTAAGAGGCAGTAATATAGCAGAATATGTAGCTAGTCTACATATACAGAGAAGTCTATAAGCAGCTAAAACACATAAACAATTCAGATGCAGTGCAACCTAGAGCACTTGAGTTGTAGCAATATCAAGGCAATTACAGTTATAATAATTGCTCTAAAATATACTCTATATTTCCAAAATGTTTGAGAAGCACAGTGAGAACACAAGGAGATTCCGGTAATTTTTTTTTTTTTAACGGGAAAAAGGAGAAACAGAAGGCCTTCTCAGATGTTCTCCCTGTATTAGGTAGAATGACATTAGACTGGAAGGAGTGTCCCAGATCAAATTTACAGTAGGGGCAGGCAACTGCAAAGCCACCAAGTATAACAACAAGACACAAACAGGGAGGGAGGGTGGGGACCAATACTAAAGCTATTAGCCTACACTCTTTAGACAGTAAACATTACAGAAAGCCACAAAATTAAAGTTTTTAAACAGATAAAAGCACAAAGAGACTCTACAGAATGCTTTTAACTGCAAACAAATCAGTTACTCATGCAGATTAGTTAATAGTAATAAAATGCACTAAAAAACTATGCAACAGGCAATAAAAAGTGCTATATATAAATTGCTAGAAACAATAATCAGTATAAATAATCCAAAAAAAGGATACTTATATATTTCAGATCAGAGTTGTAGTCAACACCCCTCCTCCACTCTGCTCAGTGTGTATAGACAGCAATCGTCTCAAAGTTAGGGCTTAAGTATCAGAAGATACAACCTTAGACAACTTTTTTTAAAAAAAGCACAAAAGAACCAGCCCTCACTAGCCAGCAGCCAATTAACACAATCTAGCCAAGATAAAGAAAGGCTTCTGCTAATTCAAGATGGCCTGTTCATGTGCTTTGAACAATCACTGTAGAGAAAAACAGGCCTAGAGCCAGCAAACCAGTGCTAGGACAATACTAAAGCTATTAGCCTACACTATTTTGACAGTAAACACTACAGAAAGCCACAAAATGAAAGTTTTAAACAGATAAAGGAGCAAAGAGACTCTACAGAATGCTTTTAACTGAAAATAAATCAGTTACCCATGCAGATTAGTTAATAGCAATAAAATGCACTAAAAACTATGCAGCAGGCAATAAAAAGTGATATATATATAAATTGCTAGAAACAATAATCAGTATAAATAATCCAAAAAACAGGATACTTATATATCTCAGATCAGAGTTGTAGTCAATGCCCCATCCTCCACTCTTCTCAGTGTGTATAGACAGATATTTTTGCACGGATGTTCGTGAATCCTGGGGTTACACTAATAACTGCAAAACCTGGCTACACAGAAGCTGTCATAATGCATCAGCTTAAAGTTTGCATGATTGGTGATATAGCTAACAAACATACTTAGATCTGTCTGTAACAGGCAGTATGATATTAAGTGATACTCATATGCAAAGTTATTCAAGCTATTATAATGCTCATATTTCTGCAAATCATTCAGCAGTTTAGAACCACAGACTGAATTATCTGGCCTCATATAAAGGTTTACAACTGAAAAAACAAAATGCTGTTGATAGTGTGTGGCTTGAAAGATTAATGGTTTATAGAGTTGACAGTTTTTCAGATATCCAAATCAAGTTATGGGTGAATAAAACTATATGTTCTTGCAGTGGGAGTGGCCACACATATAATAGCACAATAGGTATGGCTTACGTTAAATTGCAGTAACTCTGAATCAAAGCGTAAAAATGTCACATAGACAAACCTATTAATCAAAACTACAAGAAAAACCTAGACAAAGCTGGAGTTTTCAATGTGTGATACTTTAAACCTCATCTAACAAAGGCCAATATAAAATATGAAAATGACCCTTTAAGGACATCAAGTGTTTCAACTACATAATATGGCTTCTGAATATTCATAACTTTTTTACTTTTTAAGTCTTTATGGACAGACTCATACCAGTAAAGCCAAACCCCACTAGCTGCAATCATCCACTGTTTTCAGGTTTTTTTTATAACCCAAAGCATAGCATAATGGACCTGTTTCTCTATACTTTAGAAATACAGGGACTTTATACCCAGCTGATGTCCAAAACCATTAAGGTGTCTGCAAAATATCCCAACTAACAGATAAATCAAAGAGTAAAAAGGTCAAACGGACAAACCAAGTAATAAAAACTACAAGAAAAAACTAACCAAGCTAGAGTTTTCAGTGTGTGATACATTAAACCTCCTGTAATAAAGACCCATGGGATATATGCAAATTAACTCTTAAGGACATCAAGTGTTTCAGCTATATAGCTTCTGAATGTCCATGACTTTTTTTTACTTTTTTTCCTAAGTCTTTATTGACACATTCAGGCCAATAAAGTCAAACCCACTAGCTGTGGACATGCATGTTTCAGCCTTCTTCTGACCTCATCACCTCATCATAAGGAGACTGTTTGGCTATACTCTAGAAACACAGGGTGAGGACAATAAGCTGAGAGTGTAGAGAAAATGCTATGCTCCACGAAGCCATGGTATTTTAAATGCCCTTTCCTGAATTTGAGAGATTTTCTTCAAATGTTATATCCATAAATGTGATACACTCTTTATCACTGACAGCAGAAAACTAATGTCTTGCAAAACATATGTCTTATAACAATAAGGCAAAGTTTACTTGATATCTGAAAGGAAAAACATTAGACTATTAAAAAAAATTGAAAAAACTCCACATCCTTATTTCTGATATATAGGAATGTGTGGGGTAACACATAATTTGCAATACATAGTTTGAAAACTGGGAGGGGGTATTGATGCTCAAATTGCAACTCTAGCTATGTTCATGAAATCTTAGTCAAAAAAAAAAAAAAAAAAAGCTTTCCTAGCACCCAAATACCTTTCATCTGCCCCTGATTTTAGGAACATCCTTGATTCTGGGTCAGACTTTTGCTCTGTCTGCTCCTAAAAATTGATAAAGTATACCTCTAGATACAATCAGCAGTCCAATCTAATGATAAGCATGGACTGACATAGGAATAAAAAAAAAACGATACCATTACTGAAGATAATTTAGAAAAAAGGAAGAAATCAGAATTTTCATTAGTGGAATCATTTGGAAAACAAATCATACATATAATAAAGTCTAAAGAAAAAAAAACACTGAAATGGAACCAATGCTTGGCAGCTGTTAATGTTGGCTGTTACTCACCAAACCATAAGAGACTGACGGCAACAATCTAGTCTTCTTCTGTAATTTTTAATTTTTAAGTGTAAAAAAAAATAAAGCATGTTTTGTATGAAACTTTACCTGTAGCTCAGATCTGTTCTTCTTTAGTACAATACTGCATAAGTTAGCCTGCTCCTGCTGTAGCTGAAATAAACAGTTATGTCCACATCTAAGTGCTTCTGACTTCTTTTACTCTTTAAATATTTCATGTTCATTGTATGGTGCTGATATCTTAGTTTTAAACAACTGGTGACAAAAGGAGGTTTCTAGACTTCTCAATTTGATATCTCTTAGCCCATCCTTTTATCTCTTTAACAAAAAAGGAGGTGCTGACACCCCCTTCTGTCACTAAGGAAGAGGTCCTTAATCCTGTCTGTAAGGCCATGAACACTGTATCAATGGGCCCAGACAATATCCCTTCTAAATAGCATAAACCTATCAAGCACCTTGAAACTGCTATTTAACTGTAACCCACAAACATGTCTCATGCCTCATAAATGTATATCAGCAACAGTTATCCCACTGTACAAATGTGGGCCATCTGGAAACTACAGACCCTTAAGTCTCACTACTCTCATCTGCAAAGCCATGGAAAGAAGTATTATGTAAATTATCAAAAATGACATAGGACACCTCCAGACACAGGACCCAATCCAGTTTGGTTTCATCCAGCCAGGTCATGCCTATGCAACCTGGTGGGCCTCTTTGGGAAGGACTCCAAAGCAATGGATGAGGGCAAAATAGTTCACATTGCCTACCTTGACCTGGCCAAAGCATTTGTCGCAATTCCCCACTAAGGCATTGTTGACAAACTTAATCTGTTAGGTACAAACCCATTTGTCATTCAGTGGATAGCCAGCTAGCTCACAGACAGGACCCAGGAAGTTAGACTTGGGGAGTCCACCTCTACAAAGAGGCCAGTCACAAGTGGAGACCCTCAGGGATTGGTCCTTGGACTGCTCCTTTTTGGCATATACTTCTCTGAAGTCAAGACCAGCATCAATGGCCTCTGGCTGACTAAATTTTCAGATGATTGCAAATTAGGAGCTGTGATTGAATTGTCCACGAACACAGGAAGGGATGACAGACAAACAACTGGTGCCAGAGCTATGGACTAAAACTAAATGCCAAGAAATTCATAACAATATCCTTTGGGAAGTCATTCCATCCCTGATAACTATCATATTGACAACATACCCCTAAGAATTGACCCAGTAGTCAGGAACATGGGTACACACATAGACAGCAATATAGCCTTTAACCATCATGTGTCTACAGTAGTGAGGAAATCATTCTATGTTGTGCAACTTAAAAACAAAGGTATCACATCTAGGTCCAAGGAAGTCATTGTTTCACTGTATTCTGCATTCATCAGATCTGTCATTGAGTACCATGCCCCCTTTTGTATGTTCCTAACCAGAAATATCCAACAAGTGGAACATCCACAGAGGTTCCTCATTAAAAGAATACAAGTATTAAGTAATATATCCTATGCAGACCACCTCAAGGCCCTATTCTTGTATTCTGTCTCCTACATGTTGCTGAGGGGAGATCTATGCCTGGCATATAAGATATTGTCAGACCCCTCTCTAATGACCCTCCTGCATATCCACAAAACAAAAAGCACCAGAATTACCCTTTCTAAAGACTTAGACCTTGCCTGTGATCCAAATAGGACCTGCTGGAGAGGGAGGGATTTATCCCATAGACTACCCCCTTCTCTGGAACAGGGTCCCCATCCATGTGAAGCAAGGTTTCTCCCTATTCCAATTCAAGTATAACCTGAACAGTTGGATGGGGAACAGGAAATGTATTCCTGGTTTGGCACCTATGACTCTAATGGACCTCAGTCTGTAAGTGGTTCATCTCCCAGGCCCCTGCTTGTAAATGTTTCACCTCACAAGACCCTGCTTACACTTATCAAGTCAGAGATTTGGGAGTCATGGCTAGGCTTAAAAAGACCCCTGTGGTTGTTAGCCCAGAAAACGCCTACAGACCTATGAACCTATAAAAGGGTACACTTTATAACATCTGATGAATATCAGTCTATATCTCACGGACATACAACCACACCTGCTTAATATTAGTCATTATACAATGACTGGCCGGTAAATCATAAAATGAGCATGCTGATTGGCCAGCCCAACCAGCGTGCCCATTGAGAATATACAATGGAAAAAGGTCCGGTTGCCCAGACTTTTTTCCATTACATATTCTTTAATTTTAAGGGTTTAAAAAAAAAAAAAAAGCATAGCAATGGAGATCGTCTTTTCTCTGTTGTGTACTTTCCCGAGCACTGATGTACTGGGTATGCATGGGAACCCAAGTTCCAAACGCATGCGCAGTACATCAGCAATGGCAACACAAAGCTGTCCAGTGGTAGAAGGACAGCACAGCACCATTATACAAGGACATTATTTAAGAAAAGTAAGTATTTTTTTTCTTAAATAATGTCATTGTATAACAGCAATAACCCATTTCTGGGTGTGAGTAATGCTGGATTTACCCACGGTTGTCTTTGTTTGGTCACTCGAGCTTCACCCTCGTGACCAAACCACAACAACTGTGGGTAAATCCAGCATTACCCACACCCAGGCATGAGATATTGCTTAAGTAGTTCATAGGCAAACAGTCACTCATGGAACTTTATCATGACACTCATTGTTGCTGCCATGACTTCATAGTCAGGAATGATGAAAAATAACAGGAGTGACTATTAAAATGCTTTAGCATGATATTCTTTAATCTGAAAGAACTTGCTTTCAATTTCTTAATCAAGACGATTCAAAAAGTTTCTTTTGAGGCCTTTTCCAGTGCCTAGTGAAATGTGCAGTGAATGTTTTGAATTTAACCATTGTGTGTGTGGGATTTGGACAATTTGTTCTGTTTTAGTAAGGTAGCTGTAGCTGAAATCATTAAAAAGTGAGAAATATATGTGTCACCTATCTAGTCAGAATGAAGTAATTGAACATTGTGGATTCTATTTAAGCAACTTTATTATATACAAACATAAACATATATACAAACTATGCATCTCATGCATAGATGTTCACACTCTGGATACTCACAAAATAGCACTGAAGCTAGCAGACGCCTGCTATTTATATATACATGTTCAGGTCTTAGAAATGCTTCTTAAAGGTACAACACATGTTATTCTACATCACATCCTCCCTCTTTGAGAAATGACATTGACAACATTGACTGACATGCTATAGGTACAAAGTAATTTGCCATCATGCAATTATACAAAACTATATATAGATATATGTATATGTATATATATATATATATATATATATATATATATATATATATATATATAATATATAATATATATATATATATATATATACACACACTCACACACACACACACACACACACACACACACACACACACACACACACACACACACACACACACACACACAACTACATCCAAGTTACTGTCTATCTCACACAGGGTCTGGAAATGCGACCAAATCATGTGACATATAAATTGGAATCGGATTTAGCAACTGGGATTATCTCTGCTGAATGTACAACTTTAGGGACTTTATGAATATCCTTAGAAATGGTAGTGGGAATCCAGACACGTTCTGGAACAGAAATATTGTCCAAATCACTCTGAGATTTAGAGTCTATATCATAGGAACATTGCTGCGATAATGGTTCTGATACAGGAAGTAGATGTTTACAATTACTCCTGTACTCCACACCCTCAGATTTCAAAAGATAGGATCTTGGCTCTTCACATGTATTTATTTGACCAATCCTGTCAAAATCTTTCACTGTTTGTAACCTCATTGTCTCTCCTTTCAATGGATGAAGAGATTTGTTGTACCTGGAAGTCTGGAAAGAATGCTTTCTAAATAATTGGGCTTTGACTGATTTGTTGTTTTTAGCGTTAGTTCTCAATAAACTGGAACTGATAGGCAATGTTGTTCTGGTATGCCTAGATAGAAGTCTCTGAGCAGGTAAGCCAAGTATATTGTCATGGGGTATGTTTCTGAGACTGAGTAAATTCAAAAAGACTTCGGTATTGTCAAGCTTTGACTTCTCAAGTAATTGTTTTGCACTCTGCACTGCACATTCAGCTAGTCCATTTGACTGGATATTCAGGACTGCTAGTAACATGTACAAAGTCCCATTCTCTTGCAAATTTCTGAAATAACTGACTGGTAAATTGGGTACCATTGTCAGAGATAAGCTTTTGTAGACTGAGAAATGATGTTTCAGCTTAGTAATAACAGTAGTGGATGTTAGGTTAGGTAGTAAATTGATCTCAAACCAGTTCGAATAAGAGCCTAACATTACTAAGTGATGTTGATTATTTCACTCAAATATATCAGTGGCTACTGTTGACCAAGGCAGTTTAGGAACTTGACTTAGCTGAAGTGGTTCTTTTTGCAAATGCGGTTTAGTACTATTGCATACTGAACAAGAAGAAAGTACTCTATCAATGTGTTTTGCTAGAGAAGTCCAAAATACTAGTCCTCTCGCCCTTCTTTTGGTAGCTTCAGAACCTGGGTGACCACAATGCAAAATCTGGATGTATTCATGTTGTAAGGAAGCAAGAACAACAATTTTAGGACCTTTGAAAATAATGCCATCTTCCATCAACATCGCATCTCTGTAAGGAAAGTAGGGTTGCACTTCAGGTGGTACACTAGATTGCTTTGATGGCCATCCAACATTGATGTAGTGGTTGAGCTTTTGCAAAACTGGATCAGTTTTTGTATGATCTCTTAGCTTATCAAGTCTTGTGGTAGAAGTTCCATGACATTGAAGTCAAAATTTTCTGCGTCGAGACATTCCGTTGTATTTCTGGGCAATCTGGATAAGGTATCAGCCAGATAAGAAGTTTGCCTTTTGTATAGACCATTTTGAAGTTGTACTTTTGCAACTTAAGCATCATTCTTTGTAATTTCACTGGAGCTGAATGCATAGGCTTCTTTAAAATAGTAACCAGAGGTTAATGATCAGTTTCAATCTCAGTAGCTCGACCACAGATATAATTATGAAACTTAGAACATGCAAATACTATTGCCAAAAGTTCTTTCTCAATCTGAGCATATTGCATTTCAGTTTAAGTAAGTGTTCTAGATGCATAGGCTATTGGTCTACCCTCTTGAAGAATAACTGCACCAAGACCAAATTTTGAAGCATCGCAGGAAAGAGTTATTGGTTTGCTGACATCATAGTAACATAATGTCAGTGGAGTAGCAATTTTCTGCTTAAGGTCTTCAAATGCTTTCTGGTGATGTTCTAACCATGACCATGTAACATTCTTACATGTTAGCTCTCTCAAAGGTACTGTCAGCTCACTGAAATCTGGTATAAACTTGCCTAAATAGTTGATCATACCGAGAAAACATTGTAGAGCGTGTACATTATCTGGTGCTGGCATCTCAAGAATGGTTGCTTGCTTGGATGGATCTGGTCTCAAGGCAATGCTAGTAAATAAATGACCTACATATGTAACTTCTGGTAGTCTGAATTTGCACTTCAGAGGATTGAGCTTTAAGTTCACTTCACGTGCTCTGTCTAGAACTCTCCTAAGATTTCTGTCAGCTCTGCTTCACTATTACCTCCAACCAATACATCATCTACTATTATGGCACAAGGATAACCTGAAAAAAATTTCTCCATTGCACACTGAAAGACTTCACTTGCAGAATTTATTCCAAATGGCATCCTGAGGAGTCTATATGTTCCAAATGGGGTACTGAAAGTAGTCAGTAATGAAGATTTTCGATCAAGCATCACTTGCCAAAATGAACTTTTTGCATCTAAGACAGAAAAAACAGTGGCATTTGGTATTACAGCTGCAACTTCTTTGACTGTATGCATGCGATGATGTGGTCATTTGAAAGCTTATTTCAAATCTCTTGGGTCTATGCATATTCTGATTTCATCTGAGTCTTTTTTGTGAGCTGCTACTATGGACGACACCCATTTGGAACGTTCTGTAACTGGACAAATTACACCTTACTGCACTATTTTGTCCGAGCTTTGACTTTATGCTGGTCTTACTGTTGGACTGATCTCTGGGTCTAACTTCATAGAATACATAACTGGAAGTTTGCACAACTTGTCATCGAAAACATCAGCATACTTTGAAAAATTACTGTTAGTGAAGCTGGAACTGGGACATGTGCTTATTTGATTAACTTCTTTGGTAAAAGAAAGCAGATTCATTCTCAAATGGTCTCTGAGACCCAACAATGACAGCACAGGTCTTTGAACTACATAGAATAATAAGCTATAACAATTCTTAGCCACATAACATTAAAGCACTGCTGAGCCTTCAGCCTGAATTTCTTCACCACCATACCACTGGTCACATTTTTGTTCACCAGCTCTCACCTTAGCAAATGTGTCTGCTGACATAACATTAAACTTTGAACCAGTGTCTACTTTGAGCTTGGTAGATTTACCATTGATCTGGACAGTACAAAAATACTTCATTCGTTGCCAATAAATCTCCTACATCAATTCTCTCACCAATCACTGATACACCATCTACATAGAAAGCAGATTGTTGCAGTTCAATTTGATCAATTTGCTTTTTCAAATTGCTCTTCTTTATAACAGTGTGGGGCTTACTTGATTTGCAAATTTTTTGAACGTGATTCAATTTCTTACATTTATGGCATTGCTGACCAAATGCTAAACACTTTTCTCTTTTACACCCATGGCTGGCACCGCAATTTCTGACTGTTAACAATAAAGCATGATTTGGGTTTTGCTGATTCACCCTTGTATGCCACTGAACATGCTCCTTTAACTGAACTAGTCTTACAACTTGCTGGAAGATTGCTGGTTTTCCTTGCCACACCTACAGGGACTACAGCTGCCATGTGCTTAGGCCTGTTTCTGCTTGCCACATGTTGCATGCTGTCTGCATTTGCTCTGGAGCATGCTGAAACCATGCTCTTATCTCTTGCAAGCATATTTGTGTGCCTTTCTGTAACTTCGTGGATTTGACAAATGTCAATAGCTTTGCTCAGTGTTAAATTACTGTCATGAAGCAAAATCTTTTTCAGATCAGCATTATTAATACCACACATGAGCCTGTCCTTTATTAACTCATCTTTCAAATCAACAAATATACACATTTTAGCTTTATTTCTCAGGTCAGTAATATAAGCTGCAAATGTTTCTCCTTGCTTTTGATGGCTTGTGTAAAACAAATGCCTCTCTAATGTAACATTGGTCTGGGGTTTGCACATTTCTCTAAATTTGCACTTCAAACACTTAGGGTCTTCTATTGATTCAGCCTGTACAATAATATGTCGATTTGCCCCTTCACCTTCATACACTGCTGTTGCATATACAAAGGAGTGCTCTATTTCTATGGTCTCTGATCCTGCTAGATTCAGCAAAATGAATGCCCTGGTGCATGCATCTTTATCAGAATAAGCTGCTTGTATGAATGTATTGTACTGTTGCTCAAATATTCTCTAATTCTCTGCAATATTCTGATCAAATACAATTGGTAGCAATTTATGAAAACCTTCTGCCATATTAATACATCTCAGTGAAGACATTTGCCAGTATGCACACATACACACACATGTACATATGCCTGAAATTTATGCCAGCACTTGTAACTATGCCCCATAGCACAACAAGCCTCTGTATAACTGACATATCTCTCAATCTTAGCACAAAAACCTGGACAAAGCCAATAATGGGGGAATACAGTCCAAACATAGGGATACATTTCAAATATCCATCTTATTAACTTAGAAAATTGCTAGAATAAAAGATTTTGTGTTACCATGTACTTTCTTAAGAATATGAAGTCTAAAATTCAAATGCTTGTCATTTTTATTTATTTCACATTTGTTAACCAGGAAAGTCTGACTTGGAATAAAAGCCAATTTTCAGCAGAGGCCCAGGGAGAAACATTCCAGACACATGTCTTTGTAAGATGGGAGGACACCAGAGCAAACCCACACAAACACAGGGAGGACATGCAGACTCCACACAGAAGGCACCCCAGCTAAGAATCAAACCATAGAACCTGTAGCTGTCAGGCAACAATGCTACCAGTGCACCACTGACTGTGTAAAGACAGAAATGCAGTCAGAAACCACAGATTTTATGAGGAACAGAATGGAACAAATATGAGGCAAAAATCTGCAAATTTTTTACAAATGGTGGTGGATAGGGTATTCAGGCTCTTGCCACCTGGGCCCAAAGTACAGGGTTCAAGCCTGATTCTCTACCCACCACCATATATTAACTGGAGCATTACACACACACACCAAAGGGTGACACCTATCTATAAAACCAACTTCAGGCTAAAGCAATTACACACACTATATTCAACAGAATTGGGCTACAGAGCAAACAAGACAACTATGAAAAGCAGCCACAACAGAAGAATGCCATATGAACTCAAGAAAGAACTAAAACTGACATCTTATTAAAATTATTACTATATATTCCATAACACTGGGCAATTAAAAAATGGACTTTTCTATGAAACATTTCATTCCCTGCAAGCCATGGGATATAAAGAATTTTCAGAGGATGGTAAGAAAGATTACAAAAACTGTACACAGACTCATTTGCCTCTTGTACAATATATTCCACTTGCCTCCACCCCAGCATTATTTCCTTAAAAACTTCAAACCATACCCCTTCTAATGTGGCCCATTGTTGTCTATCATCACAACCAATCAGATAATTTTTCATATAGCTTCAAGCCACGCACCATTTCATCTGGCCAATTGTTAACTATTTTCATACCTAGTTTGATACATTTCTATCTGAGTAAACTACCAGCACTACTTAACTGGGCTGCAAAAATTAGTGTGTATCACTAATTTCTTTCTCTTCCATTATTATACTTTTAAGCTGCACAAATTCTTGTCCCCTCTATTCCAATACTTTTCTCTGCCATCGCATTTCTAAATATTTTATTCTGCTTTCCCTCTGATCTAGCATTTTTCTAACATTTTTCTCTACCACATCAATTTTAACTATTGTACTATCTCTTTACTAATGATTTACACGTTTTACTTTATTATTGTTTCTGCAGTGGTATGGCGGTAACGTTGTTACCTCACAGCAAGAGGTTCTCCCGTTCCATTCTTGGCTTGGCTTGGGAGTGCCTTCTGTATGGAGTCTGCATGTCCTACCCGCGGTTGGGTAGTGTTCGAAAGACATGCGTGCGTAAATGGGTGTTCCTTCATTGAAGGTTGGGAGTCGAGCTGGCACCTCGGCGTTTCATAAAAATCTACTGCCAATCATTAGCGGACCAGAGTTCTGCTGTGGCGACCCCTTACCGGGAAAAAGCCAAAAGACAAACAACAACTTTACTATTATTCATCAATAAGATACATGCACTTAGTATAACACCCTGGTTTATACACTTCCTGAACCTAAAACAAACAACACACTAAAACAAAGTCAGTACGACAAACCCTAATGTTTGTTACTATGCACATATGGAGGAGGGGTCAGTTAACCTACATGTCAATCAATTAAAGGCAGAACTGTATTACCATTATAAAGTAACTGTCAGAAATATAAATAGGTTGTGAGAGATAGTACCAGATCCAAGCAGATCCAAACCTATTACTGGGATAATACAGACCTAGATATAGTTATCACAATCATAGCTGATAAATAATCAACACAACAAATTCTCTGACACAATAAGATTGACTATTGTACATTTCTTACTGCCTGTCTCTTGCTAACAGTATAATTTCTGAAGCCAGCTAATCACTGTAGAAAACAGCTACAGTTCATAAACTGAAGCAGGTATGCAATTATAAAGATATATTTAACCTTCAATAATATACTATTCCCCATATAAGCTAAACTGTTCCATCTATAAAACCAATGAGTCTCCAGCAAAAAATAAATAAAGCAAGAGACAAAGCATGGGTACATGAAGAAATGGACATTAGTAACCAGAGTAAAAGAGAGCTCTTCCAAAGGCTATGCAAAGGCACCAGAATAAACATCCACACAACTAAAATTGTGTTGCTGTCTTTGGAGTAATCTATTCAGGGAATCAAAAGTGTTCTGGCAGGCAATTACAAACATAAGTACCAGTAAACTATTTCCAAACATTACAGCAAATGTACAGCCCATAACAAAAAATATTACTTGAGTGAAAGACAACATATACCCCCCCCTCTCCTTCAAGAAAATTCTTTAACAGCATTCCTTGCCCACCATACACACCCCTGCACTCAGGAACTATTGCATAAAATACTGTAGAGTTACAACTCAGCTTTCTACATATCACACCCCAAATTACTAAGAGGTGACAGTACCATTCTAAATTACCCATCACAGCATATATTCAGTCTCACTCTCACTACCAAATCCATCTCATTAATATTGCCCTTCCCCAGAGTTATCACTTCCTTCACAGTCACTGACTCCTGATTGATGGTCAACCCCTGCATTAGAGCCAACACTCTGGAAAAGCTAATCTTTAGACAAATACTAAAATATAATCACAAGTATGATATACTCTCAGCATGGACTCTGTCCCGGCTACAGCACAAGTATGATATACTCTCAGCGTGGACTCTGTCCCGGCTACAGCACAAGTATGATATACTCTCAGCGTGGACTCTGTCCCGGCTACAGCACAAGTATGATATACTCTCAGCATGGACTCTGTCCCGGCTACAGTACACTAACACCATTTGATACTTTAGCCAACCAAATCTATACCAGTATAGAAAACTGACTATTCACAGGTGGCATTTCCCTGGATCTTAAACATACCTATGAAACTGTGGACCACCATCTACAGCTGAGCAAAACTGTATTTTGATAACAGGACAATTATAGTATACCTTAATAATGCTATCACAGAGATAGGGGTACAGAAGGAGGAGTTCCACAGGGCTCAGTTACAGTAAGCATTATTTCCTGCAGTTCGCCACACACACTCTCTTTCAGTTCCATACCTTAAAGTAAGTATTCCTTCCTGCAGTTCATCTGTAAAGCCCACGGATGTTGCAGTCCGAACATCCAAACTTAGTAAACCTGAGTATTCCTTCCTGCAAAGCCCATGCTGAGATTTTCTGCAATGTGGATGTTGCAGTCTGAGCAAGTTCTTCCCGTAAGAGCAGGCTGGGTAGCACCCAGCCTGCGGACATTGCAGTCCAATCCCTGTCCAGTCTATACAGTTTTAACTGCATGGACTTCTGGGATATCTGCTGAATCCTTGTCTTCCTAATCTGGACTGCTAGTGAGACAGTCTGGATTCTGAGTGCATGCTCCAGACTGGTTCACCAGCAGTCCAGATATTGGAAATGCCGCAAGTTTGCATGTGCAATTTTCTGCGGTGCATTTTTGTTTTTCTTTTCTTTTCTTTTTTCTTTTCATTTTACAGTTGGGGGGCTGCAGTCCTGCAGCCCAATAGCATCAGTCACCCCTGAGCAATACCAGGAACTGAATTAAAGTATACACAATAAAATATGCAGTGCAATAATTATGGAATTAGAGCTGTTTGGAGAGAAATAAATAATGCCAACTGTTCTGCAACAAAGCATGAATCCATACCAATAACACCAAGGAAAATGGTGTACATCAGGATTGTCTTGTTGTAACCATTGCAGTAGAGCTGTACACATTCAGGCTGTAAGGTAAGGTGCTGCTGTCAACTATAACACTGTAATAGCTGTTGAATGCAAATCTAATGGCTGCCAATTGTATTGTTTAACACATATAGTACTGTTCAAGGCTGTCTCTAGGCCAGTATTGTTCTCATAATGCTCTGTCATCCACAAACATTAGGTAAGAAGGTATATGGGAGAGGCAGCCCACTCAATGATCTGATACTGTTTGTTGCCTTCACATATATTTCAACTCACTAACAATAAAGTGTGTACTTAAGCATTATTAGACTGATATATAGTGAACCTGCTATCTGTGTTATTCTTTTATGTCATGCATTTGAGTTCTACTGTCACTGCAGTCTAGTATAACACCGTAGTAGTATTGTCAGGTCATATTTTGGTTCCAGGTAAGCTCTAGGCAGATATCAGTCAACCAGCACTAAAAAGTGACTCAGTAGCTCAGTTTCTTAAATGCTCTGTATATAGTACATTTTGGCACCCACAGACCAGGGTTCAAATCCAGTGATAGGTAGCACTAAATATTGCAGTAACAGTCACGTAAAGTTCACAAAGTCTCTCTCTCCACAGGAACTACAGGTAAATGGGTAAGGTACCCCATATTATGAGTAGAGAATTGTGTGCTTAGATTCCCCAGACTGTTAAAATCATTAGCAAGAATGTGAAAACTCAGCAATGTGCAGTCAGAAATAAAATGTGCAATCCTGGTGGACAGTGGTCTCACCTTCAGTAACCACATTGTCACAACAGTCAGGAAATCCTTCTATGTGGCACACCTCATCACTAAGGGCTTTTCATCCAGAAAAAAGGAGGTCATTGTCCCACTGTACTCAACCCTCATTAGACCCATCCCCAATCCCTCCAAGCTACACGCTCTATGGACCTAAACCTTGTCACCACAATAAACAGAACATGCTGGAGGGATAGATTCCTGTCCCAGAGACTTCCCATACTCTGGAATAAACTACCTATCTATATCAAACAAAGCTCCTCATTAGCACTCTTCAAGAAAAATCTTGATGATTGGATGGGAAATAGGAAATTCACCCTGGGGATCACCTCTGTGTCTCTGCTCAACAGTAGCACAGGAAAATAATTTTCTTGGGTGGCAGAAGCCAGGGTACCTTTTTGGCTGGGCTTGTATAGGCCCCAGGACCGATAGCCTAGTACCTACCTATGAACATATGAACCTACAATGCCCCATTTGGTATGTACCTCTCAAGACATCTGCAACAACTGGAAAGGCTGCAGAAATACCTCACTAAAAGAATCACAGGCCTAAAGCAGATGCCCCATGCTGACCACCTTAAAAAACTCCAGCTATACTCTGTCGCATATCGTCTACTCCGAGGTGATCTTTGCTTAACATACAAGGCCATGTCAAACCCAGAGCTGTTCAACATGCTACATTTAAAGAAATCCCAATCTCTCAGAGCCACATGCTCCAGGGATCTAAACCTTGTCATCACAATAAACAAAACATGCTGGAGGGATAGGTTCCTGACCCAGAGACTACCCAGACACTGGAATAGACTGCCCATATATGTCAAGCAGAGTGCCTCTTTGGCCCTCTTCAAAAGGAATCTTGATGACTGGATGGGAGAAAGGAAATTCACCCCAGGGATCATGTCAGTCGCCCTGCTAGACAGGGGTCCAGGGAAGTAAATAGTGTGGGAAGAAATAGCCAGGGAATTGTTATGGCTAGGCTTGTATAGTGAGTACTGTTGTTAATAAATTGAGTGGATTTTAATCTTTGGGTTTCCTGTTTTTGGTTCGCTGCACTCTTATTTGGATTTATTGGTGTATTTGGAGTGCTTTCACTTGGTTTTAATAGTTTATTTTTTGTGTAAGAGCTGAAAAGAAACCTTAACATTTGGGCTTCAATGAGTTTGCAAGGACAGAAAGAGTTGGGACAATCTAGGAAGCTGATTGGCCAACTGATGGAGCTCAGAGATCTACTCACACCTCTCTGTCACTCCTTACTTCCTGGTCGAGGCAACGTGTGTATGGCAGCGGAAAATGGAACCGAAGGGTTTACAGGGCACCATCACAAATGTAAAAGGGAGCTTATGGGTGAAAATGGAGATGCCGGTGACCCTGCTGTATCAAATGGTAGTCCGTTTAATCCAGCAGCCACACTGAGGATTTTTGAGATGGAAATGGAAGGCGATGAGCAGAGAAATTATTTACTCATGGACTTGGGTGCTAGACCTAAAACGCTTAGCTCTATGATAGCACCTACAGGTACTGTAAAAACCAATATGAAAACTACCAATGAATGGTTACAGAAAGACTTTCATTTTAAATTGGACAATAATGTGTTTGGTGTGCAACCTAATGGAAATTCATACGTTGTGAAATTAGATAAATTAACTAAAATGATGACTAAATACAGAACTTTTAGTATTGAAAATGCTTATTTAAGAGAATGTTTGAATAAAGAAATAGTACCAAAAGGACTTAGGGTATATAAATACCCAAACAACGTTCAAGTTGGTTCTGAGTTTCATGAGAGTTTACTCAAAGTTTTTAATAATTGTGGGCTGGAAGTATTGAAACTTATTATTAAGGAAAATGATAGAAAGCAAGATATTTTAGAAAAAGAAATTGAAGAATTAGATATTTTTATTAAGGAAGACCTGATTTATGGTATTAAAGAAGAAAGGGACAAGTATTTTAAAATAAGAAAAGATATTGACAATAAGTGTGATGAGGTTATCCAACGTAAGATGGGTAAACTAAATAGGGATATACAGGAGTACCAAAGCAAAACTAGTTATCCTAAGCCACCTTATACTAAATGGGATATGTATGGTACTGATACAAAGTGGAAGAAGAATAATAATTACAATAAGACAAATGAATGGAATGATGTGGAATATGATTTAGAATTTACACCCTTGAGAGGAATGAAACAAGGTTACAACCAACAGGAAGTTAAAAGAGGAAATTTTCGAATGGGGGGGGGGAGGGAGATATTAGACAGTTTTACCCCTTCTTCCAATAGGATAGGTGGTAAACAAGAAGAAATTGCTGTGGAAAGTTTTAAAAATACTTAGCAGGGATTTTCTATTTATACTTTTAGTAGTATGCCACTTACTAAAGAACATTTTAGATTGCTTAGCAAAGGGTTAAAATTCATACCCTTTAACAAGGGAGATCCTACCAGAACTTTATTGGATATTAAATTATTTGTGAGAAAGATTAATTTGGAGGTTTTTGCCTCTAGAAATAATTTTAAGAAAAATAATAGGGTAGATCAAGAATTAGTAAGGAAATCTACATTCAACCCACCTGTACACCCCCAATTGAAGAATTTTGAAGCAATACTTGAGAAATAAGTTAGAAAATCACAGGATAAAAATAAAAATAAACACATTTTTAATCTTAGTAAGGAAGAAAATGAAGTATTAAATGAGTTAAGAAATAATCATCATGTTAGAATCGTGAAACCAGATAAGGGAGGGGGAGTTGTGATTACGGAGAATATATATTATAAAGGAAAAATGAATTTAATATTAAGGGATGAAAAGAAATATACATGTGTTTCTAGGAATGAAGTGAAAAGAGCTTATCAAAAAATAGATATACTATTACAAGATTTGATATATGAAAAAGTTATAGATAATTCTACCTTTAAATTTTTACATGTGGGTAAACCGAGAATAGCTTCTACTTTTGGCATACCCAAAATCCACAAAAATCCTATTGATCCACCCCTCAGGCCAATTGTGTCTGTGGATGGTTCTAAAACATTACCATTGGCAAAATATGTGGATTTAAAAACTAAGCACATATGGGTAAATAATAGAACCATTCTTAAAGATTCTTGGGATTTATTAAAATAACTTACACCTGAGCTTTACAAAGATGAATTATTGTTTGTCACTATTGATATAGTAGATTTATTCTCAAGTATACCATACGACAAAGATATGCAAATGTTTGAAGAAACCATTTTTCAAGATAAAGTGTTGACAAAGAATGAAAAAATAGCAACTGTAGCTCTTATGGAGATAATCTTGAAGTACAACTTACTTATTTTTGATGGTGAATTTTTTCAGCAAATACAAGGTGTCTCTATGGGGGCAGCATGTGCCCCCACATATTGTGTTATCCAAATGGGAGGAGAAATGTATTTTAAATTCCATATTTCAAGAATTTTGGATATTATACCGCAGATTTTTGGATGACATAGTTATCCTCTGGACTGGTGGACAGGATAAATTTGTAGAATTTATGGACTATTTAAATAAAACCACCAACTTCCTAAGGTTTACTTATAATGTTACCCCTGATAGTCTACAATATTTAGATGTGGAGATATATAAAACTAATCAAAAATTTGAAACTAAGTGTTTAGGAAAAGTATTTTTTGTAATTCCTTCCTACATTATGAAAGCGCCCATCCCCTACACTGTAAAAGAAACATAGTAAAGGGGCAATTTGTTAGGGGTTCTAGAATGACTAGCTTGGATACAGATTTTTTAAAAGAATGTGATTTGTTAGGGAAAATGTTTTTAGACAGAGGTTACCCCAAAATGTTTGTAGATAAAATAAGGAATGAAGTGGAAAAAGGTAGCTTAGATAGGTTTAAACCTATTAAAGGTATGGGGTACAATAAGAATATCCAAGAGGAAGGATATAAGTATGAAAATCCATCAGAGGGGTATCAAAGAGGTCTAATGGTAGAATTTAATGGTACTAATTATGAGGTGAGGGATATTCTACAGAGGGAATGGGATAAACTATTATCACTTACAGATATTGAGGAAATATCTAAAATAAGTCCAAAGGTGATATATAAAAATTCCCAGAGTATAAGAAAAATTTTGGAAAGGTCAGGTATTAATTCAGTACCAATAGGAAATAGAAGAACAGGGACATACAAATGTGGAAGATGCAAACAATGCCCCTACATTATAAATAAGGGGGAAATTTATCTGGATAGTAGGAAGAGATGGATTAGAAGTAAGGGTTTTTATAGTTGTGATACTAGAGGAGTGGTATACCTTGTGATATGTCAAAACTGTCAATCATTTTATGTAGGTAAAACCAAAAGAACATTAAAAAAAAGAATATATGAACATACCTACGATATTTCCAAAGCGAAAGACACTAATGCACTTTATAAACATTCTAGAGGTTGTATAGGTTATAATTTTCAATTTTTTGTATTGGAACAAACCAGGCAAGATATTAGAGGGGGTCCCTGGGAGGATATTTTAGAAAGTAAAGAATTATGGTGGCAAGTTACCCTGGATGCGGGGAAAAAAACAGGTCTTAATGATTTTTTAACAATATTACCATTATTAAAACTAAGAGCTAATAGAATGTAATGGTAATTATGAATTTTTACACGAGAGGGAGCCAGCCACTATGATATTTTATATGCAGTTTTCTATTTATGCATATTTATATTCAATTGATGTTTTTTATGTATGTATTTATTTATTTATAAATGAAAGGTAATATATGATTCTTTTTGTATATTTATATATGCTTTTTTAATTTAATTCAAATAGACAAGTATTGAGTAGTAAGGGAACATATTAAATGTTGAATCATGAATATTTATGAGCCCAGAGAGTACATTGGTTTGCCCATTTAAATGTTTTATTAACATTTCATTGGTTAATTGATTTTAACTTGGGTATTTAAGGGATGAATGGCATTAATTTTGATGTATCTGATGAAGTCCAAGTATTGAGGACGAAAATGCGTACTCGCTGTGTTATTTAAAAGCGTTTCTGCTTTTCAGTGCTGTTGTTAATAAATTGAGTGGATTTTAATCTTTGGATTTCCTGTTTTTGGCTCACTGCACTCTTATTTGGATTTATAAGCTTGTATAGGCCCTAGGGCCGATAGCCTAGTACCAACCTATGAACCTATGAACCTATGGTATCGCTATATGCCTGGAGTGTCTTTTAAAAGTTGCTGCCATCATAGTGACTGCTGTTGGGTTCTATTTCCATGTCTGCCAACCAAGGCATGACTGCTGTTTAGTGTTTGTACTGGACACATACATGTCTCTCAAGTGTCACGATTTCACGTTATGTAATTAATAGTGTGTAATCCACCTGTTACAGGAATACCATGGCAATGAGTACCTAGATTGCACGGTATCACCATTTCAGCCCACAGAACTCCTTGGTAGTTATATAGGTCCACCTGATGTGCAAGAGTTCTGTGTAGGTGTATACTCACAGTTGTTACTGTTTGGCCCATAGTGTCCCATGCATATAGCTTGAGAGGTATGTACATGCTACATAGCTACAGGAGACTTGTACTCACTGTAAATGTAAAGAAAATACAGACCCGTTGAGTAGATAGCAGTACTGTTGTCAGGGAAGTAAGCATCAATGTTACTAATGGACTGATTATCTCTCTCTCTCTCTCTCGCCCCACCCCTTATCTTAATTTATTTATTACTGTTATTCATTGGTTATGGCTTACTATTAACACATGTTATTACATTAATTGTTTTGGGGGCATGTGTCATTGTTATGTTAAATAGTTGTTTTTATCTCTGCTATGATTGTAATGTAAAGACTAAATAGTTTGTTTATTTCTTTTTATTGCTTACTTTATTTGTAATACTATGCTGTGTAATCTTTATACTTGAATGCTATATTTTGTACCTTTATGGAGCTTTTCTCCCCGGGTCTCTGCTGAAAAAGGGCACCTGCCCAGCCAGACTAACCCGGTCAACAAATGTAAAATAAATAAATAAATACATGTATTATAATGGATCCATATTAAAATATCTTGTTAAATTGCCTATTTTGTTGGCCTGTAACTGTTACTGGAATGCTGTTATACTGACTGTTCTGTTACTGATTATTGTGTTTGACATAATTTTCATTGATATATAATTGTGTTGTTTCCAATGTTCTGCCATACTGTTATTACTAACAATGTTTTGTTAATAACTAACTTATACTTATTGCTATACCTCCATTACCACAGCACATTAGGGTAAGCCGGTTCCTGGTGATCTGCCTACCTTGCCTCAACTGGCCATAGTACTGGGTCCCAGGCTGGTGATGCCCCCTCTGCTGCCCCTGCACCACCTGCGGCATCAGGTGGATCTACCTCAGGGAACAGGGCCTGGCCTCCCCCTGACAGCAGTGGCAGAGGGGCTGCAGTCTCCCAGGATCAACTGCCAGTCATGGTGCACAGGATTGTTCACTGGAGCTATGAATGCCTCCTGCACCAGACTGAGAGCACGCTGGCTGACCTGGTGGGGCAGGCTTGCCCTGGCACCCAGCTTCCATCACAGCCACTCTTGGGGCAGTTAAGGAGCAGTGTCAGCTATCCCATGGGTGGGGACATGAGTCATGCTGCTGCCATCTGGAGGCATGTGCGACTTGGTTCCACAACACCCTCCCCGTCCAAGATATTTACCCCCTTATGTGTCACACACCACCCCTGTCTGCTGTCTTGTCTGTCTGTGAATGCATCCTCGCCTATCCAACTTACTACCCCACAAATACCTATGTCCCATCCCCTTCATTCCAGTCTTACCATAAAAAAAAAAAAAATTTGCACTTGTCCAAAAAAATAGCTCTCCGTGTTACACACATGTCCACTGGACATCACTAATCTGGTCTAATTGACTTGACAAAACAGTTATGTTGTCTGCACCCCTCTCCCTGGGATTTGAAAGTTCAAATTCATTACCAAAATCTGTCAAAATGCACAACTGTTGCTGTACAAGATATGGATAGCTATAGGTCTTTCTTACACCCTTCTTGCACATCCCTAACTGCCTTTTGTTATGTTTAGCCCTTGCTTGCCCCCATTTCACCACTTTCCTATCACCCCTTTTTCTTTTCTTTATATTTTTTGGTGTGGGTTTCCACTGAGCTAAGTGTAGTGCCAAGTGCGACACAACATGCCACTTCACTTAGCTATGCTTAAATTAGCTTTAATGATTAAATGTGTTTATTACTTTGTCAGGCACATGCACAAAAGCAACATCCCTGCCAAGTTTCAAACCCAGCCACTTTTACTTACAACCCATTGCGTGAACCCACTAGGCCACACAGCTCTGAAGCAAAATGTGTCTTTTCAGCAAAATATACTGATTGCCACTTACAGTCGTTAGGCATGTAACTGAAATAAAAAAAAATGGAGGGAAATGGGAGTGTACCTTAGACTCTGGTCCAATAATACACCAGTAGACAGCCAAAGACATAATAATGGATGTAAGTGAGGCCTGTGATAACAGGTATATGTGCCCTTTTTTCAGCAGCTTGTGGAAAGACACCTGCTAAGGCAGCGGGTTCCTATCAGAAGATCTAAGATGCATTTAGTCGAATGTGTCTTGGTTGAACTTCAAATGTCGAAAATGCAAAATGCGGCAAATGAGCAAATTCTTTCCCTGGGAAAGAAGTCACTTGGCCACTTCCATCACTTTGCTGTTTTTGGCACTGTAGTGTGATCTCGGAGTTGGAGTATTTAAGTAGGGGGGGTGTGGGGGGCACAGCCCCCCACATCAGGGCGTAATGTTTGAATGTGTTTTATTTATTTATTTATTTTTTGGGGGGAACAGCAATTTTTTTCCCTGGGAAAAAAATTGCTGTTCTGGTAGTTCGATGTGTTGTGAATTCGAACTTTTGAATTCAATATAACAATGTCCAATCATTCGATCGTTCATTGTTATAATATAGACCCAAGGCAACAATGGCAAAGTACATGTACAGCTGATACTCTGGTGCAGGAATACAGTCATATAAAGCCATCTACATATGGATGGATGTAGAAATGTTTCTCACAGCCTGTATATGCGCACATATATCTTGCAAATACAGATGCTTTTGCAGTGATTCAGTGGTGCAGTCTGTTAAATGCCTTGTATGCAGTAAGCTTTGCCAGACACAGTCTTGGATTCAAATCCAGTTTTGTCTAGCAGTTCAATTACATTATTGTGAAGACAGCAAGTAATGACTGAGTCATGCAATCCTAATCCGCACAGGTTGCTCCTAGTTAATTAACTGCTATCTACTTTTGCAAGTCAAAGGCCTGCAGATAGGGATACACTACCTATATCTGCATAGCCTAACTATATGTTACCTACTACTCTGTTATTGACACTGTTGCATAAAAGACGTACCTTATTCACATGCCTCAATTGGACTGTACTGGGTACCCTTACTCAGGCTCTGCCATAATGACAGAGATGACATAGCTGCCACAGTTACATGTACAGCTTGCTGTCCCCAAAAGTGTCATAGGTTCATAGGTTCATACTAGGCTATCTGCCCTAGGGCATTTATAAGCCTAGCCAGAGTGTGTTTGGCTTTCGCCACCCATTTTAAATTAATTTTGCTATGCCCTTTTTCGAGGTTAGTATACTGTGCATCTGTCTAACAGTGACACAGAAGTGACACCCGGGGTAAACCTACGATCTCCCATCCACTCATCAAGATTCCTCTTGAAGAAAGTCAATGAGGGACTCTGCCTAACCTGGAATGGGATTTTATTCCAGAGTGAAGGGAGCCTCTGGGTTATGAATCTGTCCCTCCAGCATGTCCTATTTATTTCAGTGCTGAGGTTCAAGTCTCTCGAGCGTGTAGCTTGATGGGATTTGGATTTTCTGAGGTGCAGCATGTCCATTAATTCCGGGTTGGACATGGCTTTATACGTCAGGCACATATCGCCTCTGAGCAGGTGGTATGCCACTGAGTAGAGCTGGAGGTTCTTTAACCGAGCAGCATATGGCATCTGTTTGAGCCCTTTGATCCTCTTGGTGAGGTACTTTTGGGGTCTTTCCAGTTGCTGCAGGTGACTGGTAAGGTACATCCCAAAAGGGGCATTGTACTCAATTATGGCCCTGATGAGGGATGAGTAAAGAGGCATGATGACCTCCCCTGATCTAGATGAGAATCCCTTCATGATTAGGTGGGCTATATAAAATGTTTTTCTAACCACTTTGGCCACGTGGTTGTCAAATGAGAGACTGCTATCAACTTGGGTCCCCAGGTCCCTAATTACTTCTTCTGTACTTAATGGATTACCACCTATGTGGTAATTTGTGGGCACTTTGTTTTTGCCAAAGGGGACGACTATACACATTTTGGCATTTAGCTTGAGGCCATGGCTCTGGCACCAGTTGTCTGTTTCTATGAGGCACTTTTGGAGGATGCTTGTGTCAGCTGGAGAGTCGATTATGGTGCCCAGTTTGCAGTCATCTGTGAACTTGGTCAGCCACAGTCCTTCCGTGTTGGCCTGTACCTCCGAGAAATATATACTGAACAAGAGAAGTCCCAGGACTGAGCCTTGTGGGACACCACTTGTAACTGGTTTGGAGTCTGACATGCCTCCAGCAATTCTAACCATGTGGGTTCTGTCCTTGAGCCAGTTTGCAACCCATCTAGTGACATAGGGGTTTATATTTAAGCTGGTGAGCTTATCTATAATGCCCGAGTGGGGTATTGTATCAAAGGCTTTTGTGAGGTCCAGGTAGGCTGTGTGGATCACCTTCCCCTTGTCAATGGCCTTGGTGACTGTTTCAAAGAAATCAACCAGGTTTAAGAGGCAGGATCTGCCCTTAACAAAGCTGAACTGGGTAGGATCCAGTGTCTGTAGGTCCCCAATATATTTAGTTATGAAGTCCATGATGATCCTTTCCATAGCTTTGCAGACGAAGCTAGTCAGGCTTATGGGGCGATAGTTTCCGGGATCCGTTGAGGCACCACCTTTGTGGAGAGGGACCACTGTTGCTGTACGCCACTCTTTGGGTGCATATCCTGTAGTAAGGCTGAGATTGAACAGTAGCTTTATGTTTGGGTTTAGCTCTTCTTGGAGTTCATGTAGGATGCAGCCCAGGATACCGTCTGGTCCCATTGATATTGTGTTTTTTGCTTTGGAGAGGGCGGCTCTTACCTGAGCATCTTGAGATGTCAGGAGGGCAGCACTCTGTTGGGATAGATATTTGCCCTTTTGGTGGGGGGGGGAGAAGTTTGCGCTGAACCTGTCAGCTATGATGTTGGCAATGTCTGTGGGTTCGATGTATTTTTTGTCATTTTGGAGTAATTCTGAGCAAATCTGGGAATTCCCACCCAGGTTCCTAACATAACTAAAGAAAGCCTTGTGATTATCCTTAGTGTCCTGTGCAATTTTTCTCTCGAAGCTGGCCTTAGACGATTTTATGAGTGCCCATTGTTTTTTGCTAATACTGATCAGAGATGCCTTCTCTTTTTGAGATTTTGCTCTATCATGTAGTAGCTTCCTCCTTCTATTGTATAGTTTGTTTATGGCTGGAGTCCAACAAACAGGACGTCTGCCTTTGGAGGATTGGGTCTTGGTTTTATTTGGGATTGCATGATCCATGCATTCCTGAAGGTGTTCATAGAATGCGTTTATAAAGGATTCTGCGGTCTGGGACGTATTTTCCACATGCTCGGGGGCTTTGAAGGATTCCACCTCAGTTTTGAGGAGTGTGAAATTTGCTTTAGAGAAGTTTTTCACTGTGGTTTAATGGGCAGGGGGTGTGGTCGGATGTGAAAATCCAGTGAGATTAGTTTATGGTCTGATCTTACCAGTGAGGGATACACTTCTGGTCTGGAGCATAGAGTCCCCATGTTGGTGATGATCAAGTCCAGTATGTTTTCCTCTCTTGTGGGAGTGGTAACAAGTTGTTCCATAGCATTTGAGTTTATAAATTCTAGGAACCTTTGGGCTAGGGTGTTGGAGCAAGAATAATGCTCCCAGTCTATGTTTGGATAGTTGAAGTCGCCCAATATAATGGTGTTTGGAGAGACCTTCATATTTTACAATGTTCTCAGGAAGGCCGAGTGTGGTTCCTGGGTTTGGGAGGGTGGTCTGTAGCAGGCTATAAACTGTAAGGCAATTTCACCCACTGTTAGGTGCACATGGATAGTCTCTGATGCTTCGTGCTGGGCCACCAACCTGGAGGTGTGGGTATCTTTGACGAATATTGATACTCCCCCTCCTTTTGTGGTTCAGTCCAAGTTTTGGGGCCGAAAAGCATGATATAAAGTATAACCTGGTAGTGCTGGGGTGCTCTCGGGAGCTTTGAACCAGGTTTCTGTTACTGCATAGATATCGATGTTCTCCATGCTAAGGAAAGTTTTGAGTGCGTGCATCTTGAGGTTTAGACTTCTGGCGTTGAGTAGCATTACTCTTAGTTTCTTATCCCTTGTGATACCTATGGAGGTGGGTTTGCCTTTTGAGCCTTGCCTAAAAAAGGCACTATGGGGGAAGCAAGTGCCTTTGCCAATATCCAAAAGCCCAGGAGTGACAGGTGTAAGCCGTCCCTAGCGAAGCATCATGGCTTGTCGAGCATGTCATCCCAGGCTGACAGGCACTGGATCCCCTTTGAATGACACCAATACTTAAGCCAATTGTTGAAATTGATCATCTTGTCTTCATATTGTGGCATCATTCTTGGTGAGGGTAAGATGCTACTCAAGGTCAGGGTCATACCGGCCTGGGCTACATGCGCAGAGAGCTCCTCTATGTCTCTTTTCATGTAGTCCAGGGAGGTACATCTCAGGTCATTCACACCAGCATGGACAATGACCGATTCATATTTGTACTTGCCTTGGAGTGACCTGAGTGCTTGTGTTATGTGGCGGATCCTAGCGCCCGACAGGCAGCTCACCATGACCTTCTCCTTGTTCAGCCTGGTGAGTGGGACGTCAGTGTGCCTGACGATAGAGTCACCTCTTACAAGTGTATCAGGTGTGTTGTTTTGCCTTAAGGGCTGTGACTGTTCGGCACACTGGCTTTGTGAGCTATGTGTTGCACATGTTTTGTTTTGGGGTAGCGGTTGCTTGGGTGTCTGCTTTGGCACAGATTTTTATTTAGAGCCTCCGAGTATGTTTTTATGTGTTTATGTGTTTAGTTTGCTGTCGTGGTTGGTCTATGAGAGACTGGAATTGTAGTGAGTGTGATTTCCTTCTCCTCCTGACTGGTTACGCCAGTACTGAGTTGAGAGAGCTTAGCCTCCAGTTTGGCTATATGGTTGCATCTCTCACATGTGTTGGAATTTGTTGGGAGGAGGAGAGGGTTGTCTGTGTACATGAGGCAGTTGTAACATTGCCTCAAGATTCCCAGATTCACCAGCTGGACCAGAGAGGAGATTGACAACTGACCTTTGGACATGCTAGAATAGTATTGGGAATTCCTTTATAATTGAAAAAAAGGGCCAATGGGGAACAAGGTACTCAAGGGGAGTTTGTGAGGGTGTAGTGCTTTTAATTTTTTAGTGCTGACTTACATAATTGCTTTAGTGAGCAAGTGCCAGGTAACTTAAATGCAATGTGTTACAGGTAACAAATGCAAAAATGACAAACAGTAACTTTCTTTCAAGTGAAACAAGGAAATAAGTACAGTAAGCAATGCAGATATCACTAGGGATCCACAGAAGTGCTGAAAAGCCTTGTTTTAGGTGGAATTAGCATTTCAGGGAAATAACAAGCAAACAAACAACAAGCATACAAACAAAGCTAGATTCAGCAGGCCTGGATCTAGTCTATGCTACAGCAAACAAGGTGTACCAATGTCAGTAAGAAACAGTTCAAATATGCAGGCACTATAAGCCTTTAACCAGAAATTCCCAGCTCAGAAGGGCAGAGTCCAGCCTCTCCTCCCAAAAGAGTGCAGACCACGAACCTTCTTAATGTAAAATAACTGGCCTGAAGCCCAAGTGCTTAAACCAGAACTAATACACTTTTAGAATAACAGACACTGAGCCCTCAATCAGCAGTTCCCAACTTAGAAGGATGTAAACTACCTATCCTGCCACCACAGTGCAGGCCACACACCTTCCTAATGTAAAACAACTGGTCTGAAGCCCAAGTGCTTAATCCAAAAGACTTAGAATGATAGCTACACTTTAATCAAGTTACTACCAAGCAGTAATAAATATAATTGAATACTTTAAAGATTGCCTGGATTAGTGCTCAAGTTATACAAACAAAGCTAGATTCAGCAGGCCTGGATCTGGTCTATGCTACAGCAAACAAAGTGTACCAATTTCAGTAAGAAGCAGTTCAAATATGCAGGCACTATAAGCCTTTAACCAGAAATTCCCAGCTCAGAAGGGCAGAGTCCAGCCTCTCCTCCCACAAGAGTGGAGACCACAAACCATCTTAATGTAAAATAACTGGCCTGAAGCCCAAGTGCTTAAACCAGAATTAATACACTTTTAGAATAACAGACACTGAGCCCTCAATAAGCAGTTCCCAACTTAGAAGGATGTAAGCTACCTGTTCTGCCACTACAATGCAGGCCACAAACCTTCCTAATGTAAAACAACTGGTTTGAAGCCCGAGTGTTTAAACTAAAAGGCTTAGAATGAGTTACACCAAGCAGTAATAAATACAACTGAGTACTATTAAGATGACGCAAAAGCAAAATAAAGTAGGAAGATACACAAATACAGTAAAAGCAGATACATTTTTTTTTTTGAGTGAGCAAATGAGATGGGCCCAGGAGTTACAGGACAGAAACAAAACAAGTGCAAATGCAGGCCTTCAAATCAGAAAGTTGAGAGAGATGGAAGACTGCCAAAACGGCCAATAACTACAAATTCTGGGCCAGAACCACTCCTTATGTGGTAGACAGGTTACCTAATGCTTACCACTCCCACTGATAAGCTAGAAGGCTTCCCTCCAACACAGAAAGGCTTGGGGGGCTCAGAAGCTTACAAACAGTCCTGGATACAGCAAATCTGTATCTGGAACACTAATTACAGGAAAGGTAGGAAACAGGCTTACAATTTTTTGTCCACACTCTCTCTTTTGTCCACACTCTCTCTTATGTGCTCTAGGCTGCAGCAGCAACTGCAGCCTGTAGCATACATAGCTGTATGTAAAGGTAACTGCTACAGACCTGCCATACCTCCCAATCCCCTAGAACAAGGGATCTGGACACAGCCACATGTAATGAGGGGAGCTAAGGCCCACAAACAGGGACAAGCATAATGGTTTTCCCCTACAAAGATAGTAGGCTGTGTCTCTTTCTTTACTAACCTCAACCCATGTTTGCCAGTGAACTGCCAGATAACCCCTATATCATGGGACACTAACCACACGTATTAGGTGAAACCTTGGACATACTTCATAAATCATTACCTACCCTCTGCAATGCTGTACTGTCCACACCTCAGTGATGGCCATCTGAACAACTAACAAAGGGGCTCAGGTCTACATTCAGGCCTTTTATATTGCACTGTGGTGGCATGTCATTGGCCAATGATAGTGCAGTTCAGCTGTTTTGTCTGCAATTAGCAATTCTAAGCTACAGACTGGTGCAGAGGACATTACCTGATAATGAGCAGTACCTTAAAAAGGCAAGCAGCTGCTTATGGGGAACAGCTCTGTACGAGACTTCACTCACATAGAGAGCAGATTTCACAAAGTATACCAGAGGCAAAGTTCAAAAAAGGAGTATTGCACTCCAGCAGGCATGTAATAGCTTTTCCATATAACAGGATATGGATGAGAGGATGGAGGCATGGGGACTGGAGATTACAACAGTAAGTCTGTCTTAGATCTATTATAATGACATGTCAGTGATACTTGCTGTCCTATACATACAGGCATGCCTCTCCACTGTCCCTAAGTTTTAATCACATCTCAGCTCTGTCCCTGTCAATCCCTCCTACAATTGTTGGCTGTTGTAGAAAAGGTAGTGGATTACACATAATACATAGTGACAATGTGTAAGGGTGTACACTCCTGTAACGTCAAACGATGTACTGTAGTTCAGCCCCTTCATTCAGTCACAGTCTCACATACATAGTTCTAACATTTTAAAAGTGTCCCTGAATGTCCTGATGTATTCTGGCTAAGTCCCTGTTTCTGTTAACATATGTCCCTGTTTGGTTTGATGGCTATGACTAACATACCTATCAAGCTCTTACAGCCTGAAAGCAGGACAAAGCCATAATTTATGGAGGGACAAAGGCCCAAACTCAGCGACAGTGTTTAAATATTTGTCAGAGATCCACATGTTTGTGTGAAAATGACTAAAACTATGAGTCAAACATCCTGAGAGTCTGCTAACATCTATATAGTTGAGAGGTATGATGCCTACTGGGAACATATGGTACAGCAGGTTTGCATTGTTTTCATCATTGTGGCACACTGGTGTTGTGGGACTGTCCCCATATAGTTGTAATAGCACACTGTTAATTGTCTGGCAGGGGCCATATGACATATTAGTAGGAGTTTGCCCATATGGAACACATCACAGTACGCTGCACTGCTGGGTGTTGGAACATATAGCAGAATATGTCACAGCACACAGGAACATACCCCAGTATAGCTACTATCTGGGTAGCATCCACAAATGTAGATTGTTGCCAGACTGTGGGGTATGACATGTGAGGGAGCTGTGGATAGTGCAGGCCTTTATAGGTGTGATGGATTTGTACATACTGGATGTCTATGTATCTGGTCCATTAATGTATTTCCTTTTTGTTGTCTTTCAGGGACCATGTACTGCCATAGACATGCCCCCTTCTCAGAGGTAGAGAATGACATGATAGTCAGTGGACTGAGACAACACTATCAGATCTTTTTGTCCAGGGGAGGCATAATTGGGAGCAATGGGCAGCATTGTGGGCAGACCTTGTGCATGATGTCAATCAGGCTGGACGACAGGACAGGGCGAATGAGTAGGTCTGACACTGGGGCACAGACATGCTGAATGCTGCATGATGAAGGGCAGCTGATGTTGCCAGGGATTGTGCCACTACTGGTGGAAGGCCTGTGACAGAACATCCATTCACAGCTACAGAGGAATTCCTGGTGAACCTAGGAACACACAACAGCTCCCAGGCATCCATCACAACATAAATCGTGGAACTGGGTGCCGCAGTGTCCACAGCTGAGGTGAGTCCAGGTAAGCATACTGTGTTCACCAGTGTAATACTGTATCAGTCATGGTGGCAGGCTGTGTGTTAGGTCTATCTGCACTGGAGGGGGGAATTAGGGTATACACACAGTCATGCACACATAGAATGTCAGCAATTCAACCAGTATCACAGTAGCCACTGTACATGTGAATATATGCACATATTACATTCTAATGCTGCAGCATTTGAGGTGCTGATAATACCTCTTGCTCATCTTTTCATAGATCTGTCAGGAGTGACCCAAGTCCATGGTCCTGTACCTGGTAAGTGTGATACATTTTTTTCTGGATCATATATACTCTATGAGTGCCTTATGTGGAATGCTGGGTGCCGGGCTGGCAACTCAACACTGTAAAACTCTACTGCCAAACATAAGCAGACAGGTGATCAGCTGTGGTGACCCCTAACCGGGAAAAACCAAAAGAAGAGAAGAAAAATACATTCTATGAAAGTTAAGGGCTGTCATATTGCCCTGTGTGCAAATGCTGTGTTTAGCCAGTGTAGACTATTTGTATGTTCCATTCTGGAACAGATAACTCTGGTTTTTAACTGGTTAGTCACAGGTGTGTATTTGAATGACCACTGACACATCTGCACTTATAGTTATGAGTGGTTACACAGCCTGGTATACATGAGACATTTACTCCAAAATGCCTGTTGAAACAAAAAAGGGAGCTACTACATACCAGAGACAGTAATGCTAGCACTGGCATATCATTCTCAAGATAAGTGTACTGGGTTTTATGTGTAAGTCTATCACGTATAGTGTCATATTTCATACCTTACAGGCAGATTGCATTGGCAACTTTACCTGGATGTTGCTGATGTGCATGTTATAAAGGGCTTGACTTGTCTATGTATATTGGTGTGAGGTGTCTGTTGTGCACAGGAGCAGAGATGAGAAGATGTGTGACTGGCAATGCAGTTGTGGATCCTCACTTGTATGAGTCTGTGTAGATTACCATACATAAAGTGCAGGTTGTAATGTACTGCTGTTGTATTGGTTTTCACAGGTTACCGGAGGGGGGGGGGGGGTTGGAGTCTTTCCCTCTCATAACCTGATGTCAGTGTCTCCTCAGGCTCTGATGATGATGGTGGCCATAGTGAGGCACAACTCAGATTGTCAGGGCTGAATCTGTCTCAGAGGTTGACTTCCCTCTTCTGGCTCCATTGTGACTGCACACAATCAGCATGCCCACACATACCCAGTTCCCAGAGGCCACAGATATTGGACAGTCAGAAGGTTGTGATGTTTAACAGGACAGTGTGGCAAATATGGTATCAGTGAGTGCAAATACTGGCCATAGCCAGAGAGCTGGTGAGGTCCCACACAGGAGGATTGATAGGGGTGCTCATAGGAGGACTGCTGTCCATCCATCATCTGTTGCAGGTGTCACATCACAGGTCATTCAGCTCATGTTTCAGGCCATCGTGGAGGCACAGGCATGTTCTGAATGCAACACCAGATGGATGCTTAGGGTTATGGATGCAGCATGGTCTGACATCCATGACTGCCTCCACCACAGTGGGGACAACCTGGAGTGGTTCACTGATGCAATGGACAGATGGTGGGCTGAGACAGTGTCTATCTTGGACTGCTCATTTTGCTGGAATATCTGATTAGAGTTGTGCATCGGACATGTGGATATAGGGCAGCAACACCATCTTCTGAGAGTCCACATGGCCATGCACAGCTGTGCTCCCATAGTGAAAGTACCTCCAGCTCTACAGAGGGAAGTGTGCTGTCCACACCATGATGAGGTAGGCCATGGGCACTTGGTCCTGGACAGTCCCATGGGGGACAGAGCCCCAGCATTTTGCAGTCACCATCAGTTACTAACACTGCATCTGACCTTAGGCATGGTGGAGTCAGTGCTACTCATGGCTGAGCCAGTTCCCATGTTTGTGGCCTGAGACAGTGAACTGTCCACTCTATCATATACGACCCACAGCTGCCCAACATATACATGTGCAGAGCTAGCACTGGGCTTGACTGTGTATACGCAGACACTCAAACACCACTGACACATGCAGGTCACCTACAGACACACACAACACCTCTCCATGGTCCATCTAACCTGCACTGCTCCAGACTCACGCATATGCTGTCAACTGTGTGGCACAGCCTAGGCCTCTAGCACCCCCACATCACACCTTGTCCATTTGATGATCACTGTGCCACATCTCTGCTATCTGTGCCATTGATGCACAGCAATGGTACTATGAGTCTGATGCACAGGGTGTCTATATCACTTGAGATGTACTTGTGCAGTGTAGTATTGTTTTGCCATGCCACTTGTTGTGGGACATTACAAGTACTGTATGCTGGCATGTGTCATGATTACACAGCACACTTTGCGTATCTTTGTTGCATGATGTTGGACTCATGGTAGTGTTACAGAATGACAGTTGTGTCATGGACCTGTGTATGTTTCTGTTCCAGGAGTCTGAGGGACTACACGATGGGCACATGGCAATAATACAGAGGCACAGGATGGTTTAACAGCACAGTAGAAATATGACATCAAAAAGGTACAGCAGGATATGTGCATGGCATATGTGTAGAACAGTCTATCAGGGACAATGGGGGCATTCACTGTATTCATGCATTCATAGTTTGTGATAAGGTCTACTACCCTGGCCATGTCACTTGGGTTATCTGAACTTACAAATCTAGAAGGTGTAGTGATGGAGCTGACGGATCTACAAATATCATGTGGCCAGGTCAGACAAGTGGAGGACATTGGCTATGATAATGTATTGGAGGACAATTTAGGGCCAGCAGCTAGTCACGGGGCCAAAAAGTGCAGAGAGATAGCCCATAAGGCCATAGCTCAGGGATATATTTACACACACAAAGTTGGCTGATGTGAGATGAGAACTCCTACCTATCAACTACTAGTATTCACTAGAGCTTCAGTACTTATTGCATGGGCCACAGCATTTAACTGATGTTAGGGTGTCAGCCAGCACTCTTAAGGTGGATAACATCAACAGGCATTGTAGTGGGGGGTAATGTAGAGGCCAGCAGCTAGTCACAGGGCCATAAAATGCATAACCATGGCACAGGGATAGCCCATAGGGCCTGTCTATAGTACTACATATGGATATATTTACAAACACATACACAAAGAGTTACCAGATGTGAGATTAGAACCCCTACCTATCTACTATTAGACACTATAGCTCACAGTACTTATCACATGAACTTTAGAGATAGAGTATCAGCTAGTGCTCTGAAGGTGGATGTCATCAGCAGGCTTTGTAGAGGGGGGCAATGTAGATGCCAGCAATTAGTTACAGGCCCTTAAATTTCATAACCATTGCAAAGAAATTGCCCATAGGGGCTGTTTGTAGTGCACCATGGGGATATACTTGCACACACAGAGTCGGCTGATGTGAAATTAGAATCCCTAAGCATCTGTTATTACACACAAGAGCTTATAGCGCTTATCACATGCACCACACAGGTTATCTAATGTTTGAGTGTCAACCAGTGCTCTTAATGTTGATGACATCAGCAGGACTTGTAGAGGGGGCAATGAAGAAGTCATCAGCTAGTCATAGGGCCATAATATGTATAACCACTGCACAGGAGTAGCCCATAGGGGCTGTATGGTGATATATTTACAAACATACACACACACAGAGTTGGCTAATGTGAGATTAGAAACCCTACCTGTCTACTGTTACACACTATAGTACTTATCACATGCTCCACAGAGCTTACATTAAAGTGTCAGCCAGCGCTCTTATGGTGGACTACATCAGCAAGCCTTGTAGAGGGGGATTACATAGAGGCCAGAAGCTAGTCACAGGGCCATGAAATGCATAACCATTACACAGGGATAGCCCATGTGGACTGTCTGTTGTACTGCATGCGGATATATTTACAAACACACATACACAGAGCTGCCTGATGTAAGATTAGAATCCCTACCTATCCACTACTGCACACTACAGCTTGCAGTACTTATCACAAGTGCCATGGAGTACATCTGTTGTATATTTAATTGCAGGCACAGTACTTGTGGAGTACACAAGGAGGACTTGTGTTAGACAGCATGTGTGGCCTGCAGAGTGATATTGCTTAGTACTGTTATTGTTTCTAGTCTTAGGAGTGGGGTACCTGTCACTATCCCTGCTATGTGTGTACAGTTAGCAGTATGGCCATATGTGACTGGTTGCAGTTAGATAGGCAAATGTGGTGAGGAACAAGATGGCCTGCCCATGGCATGCATTGAACCATTGTGCAATACTACCCTTGGTCACCTGTGTTTGCTTATAAGGTGACATTCCACAGGTACAGGGGTCTGTGGGTGAGTGGATTATGTATTGTCACAGCCTTGATCTGGTTATTTTGGGTATACAGGGAAATCTATACAGCCCCCCCACACACACACACACTGTGTGTGTGTCTGTGTGTGTGTGTGTGTGTGTGTGTGTGTGCATGTAAATAAGAGGGATATTGCTATAAATGCTGCTGTGTGTGTATATGTATATGACGTGTAGATATGTGTCAAAATTCTATGTATCATTGTACTATACATATATATATATATATATATATATATATATATATATATATATATATATATATATACATATATATGTGTGTGTGTGTGTGTGGGTGTGGGTGTGTATATCGGTATTATATCGATACAGGGTACATACTGATAGGTACACTATGCATGTGGTAGGGGGATAGGATCAGACAGGTACATAGAGGTAGCTGTCTGTATGTACAGATTTATTTCCACATAGTAGGTCTTTGTGAGGAAGAGGAAACAGAATTGCACTCAAGTTAGCTAAGTGTAGGAGCATGCCCAGTGGGGCTGTCAGTGCTTACAAGCTGACTCCAGGCTGAAGCTGCATGCACTCCAGTCCAGGATTTTGTGAGCTACAGACATTGGCAGCTGCACCTGTTTCCGCAGTACAGCACTTCCCTGACATTGTCCACAAAATTCCCCAGCTGTGTGTTGTAATTAATATGTGACTGTGGTACATGACATAACACCTACTACAGGGTGACAGTCTGCATACCTCTCACAATATCTGTCAACTTCTTACAGCAAGAAATCTGGACAAAGCCATTAATAAAAGTGGGACAAAGGCCCAAAAATAGGGACAAGTGTTTCATATTGTACTTGCAAACTTAGAAAGGTGATAGAATAACAGGTTTTGCTTTAGCATTAATTTTCTGAAGGATATGAAATCTGACACTCAAATGCCTGTCATTATTTTCTAACTTCAGTCTTTAATGATTTTCCACAAACTTGCCAGAAAACCACAATTTTATGAACAATGGTCCAAATTTATGAGGCAAAACTCTGCACAGTTGGACGATATACCTCTCACTGTACGTGTTTTGTCATAATGTTCAGCATTTCACCCCATATTTCTGGATTATTCCTCATACATTTGTGGTGTTCCAGTAAAATGTTGTATAAGGCAGTTAATGAATAGTACTAACTACACACAAACATTTAAGTGTTGGACTTTTTATCCTTCAGATATGCTCTACTGATGCAGTCTTCTGTCATACTAGCCACCTTCTACGTGAATCAAAGCATCTGACTGTCTGTCTCTAGTTTTTGGCCTGTGTTCCCCCATTCTCTCTGACTTTGTCCAGCTTTCATGCAGTAATAGATTGAGGGGTATGACAGTCTGTGGGGACACCATCATACGACTATCTCACATGCAAAAGACATGGATATTGCCAGATTCAAACCATCAACATCATCACCCATGCTAATGTCCCCAGCCTACTGAGCCACACAGGCTCCCAGACAGGCGTGTGTCATTCATCACACAATCAATAGCATACAGACATACATTGCCACCCTGTGTTATGTGAGGCATAGAATGTGTGGCCAGATTATATGTCACAGCCCTGGAATTGGCTGGTCTGCTGATATAGCATTGCAGATTTACTCTTACAGCAGTTGTATGGATACACTGATGTGTTGCTAGTGGAGGATGACCAGCCCATGCTCTGCAGGTACAGACAGTTATGTGACTGTCATGTGACCCCACTGTTTGAATAATGTAGTGGACTTTACAGTCATGTCACCTAGTGCATATTATGGAGCACATTCTATTGGACAGAGTACCTGTTGTCCCAAGTGGCTGTTAGATCTTCCCAAGTAGCCCAGTAGCCCACTATATTCCCTTGTATACATGCAGTAGGTCCATACATATGCTATCATATGCTAGTACCCCTTACAAGTAGTGAATAGGTGTGTGACTTACCTTGCAAAAGCAGAAGTTGGCAGACCTGTAGTTTGGGGCTGACTCTGTCTGATGCACACAGTACACAGCCAATACATGATTAGGTACAGGTTGTGTGGGCTGGCTTGCATCAGTTTTACTAATATGTATGCGAGTTGGAGTAAGGTATCAGTCCCTAGGGCCCTAGGTTGTCAGTGCATGTGATATGCATTGTCTCTTGACCAAGGCCAAGGCATATCGGGCATGCCTATGTCTGCACACTGGGACAACCTCAGGGATTTCCTCCTCGGAGTCCCCCTGTGAGTGTGGCTGTGGTGAGCTAGGCTGTGTATCCCTTCCCTTTGATGATCCTGCTGCAGCTGTTTCCACAGGATCATATTGTGTAGCATAGCTCACACATTCATGATAATGCCCTGGGCATTCAACATGACCTGGCAGTTGATGGAGTGATACCTCTTGTGGTTGACATAGATTCTACCCTCCTCACTGGGTGGTGCTTTGATGTGTACATGAGTACAATCTATTGCACCCAGTACCTCAGGGTAGTGTGCTACATGGTAGAAGTGTTGCATTCTACTGGCCCTCACCTCCGGTGTGAGGGGAAAATAAATGTGCTCAGTGGCATGTGGTAGCATGGCATCTGGGAAATGGTGTAGTACCCTGGATGCTGATGCCTGTGAGACCCCCATCATGTCTCCAGTTGGTCTTTGGAAATTACCTGTAGCTAGTATTCTAAGAGCTACACATACCTTGTTTCCTTTGGGATTGCTTCCCCTCTGCTGGCTCTGGGTCTGACTCGGGGTTGGCAGAGCTCAGTGAGTTCTTGTAGTATGTCCCCTGTCCACCCTTTAGCGCTCTGCAATCTCCAGCTCATGTAGCTCCTGGAAGGTTACCCTGGGCCTGAACACTCTTCTCCTTCTCAGTCTAGTCCTATTGTCAGCAGCAGCAGCAGCACTGACCTCAGCATCTAGCACATACATATGTAGCAGACCTGCAGCAGCCCCTAGGATTCCTTCAGTTAAAACTCCCAAGTGTGTACTCCACTGGTGCAAAGTATGTGGGTGAAATTAGATTGTAGGGTGTATGCAACAATTATAGTGCTCTGTTGTAGGTGCAGCCTGTGTGATTGGCTACCTATGATGTATTTTACCTGCCAAGTACATCAAGAATTGTTAATGGCCCTAGTTTAAGTGAAACAGGAGTCATCAGTAATTAAGATATTATTGCCTTCCGCAGCCATTTTTTTTTTTTTTTGCAACAGCTCAGCACAGCAGTGTGCCTCACAAAGATGTGCCGTGAAGGTTAACTGTGTTCAGCTCTCAGTGCACACGTCCCCATGAAAGGTCACATTCAGCATGGCAGTTTCTATGTAACCATGCTCAAACACGATGAAACATGAGCCCCAAAGATAAACAAAGCTTAGCAGACACTGTAAACACCCCCTGCTCAGCACAACGGTTTGCTATGCAAACAGGTGCTGCTGAACTCCAATGAGCTTACAAGTCCTCAGACACACCCCCTTTGATGTCACCTACCTCTTCTGTGGACACCAACATGGTTCTGTAACTACACGGATGGGATGTGTGGACATGGATACCCATTTGTGCTGTTCAGTAACCCCTGCTCATTTGCTTAGGGTTCCATGCACACAACCTGGAAACTACATGGTTCCAGGCACTGCCTCCTTAGTAACAGAACCATTCCACCATTGTAGATACTCCACGCAGGGTCCTATAATGCATTACATTCACATACCAATAACTTTGATTTTTACACTATTTTTTTATTTCTTCATTCAAGCATGTTTGTTCACTGAGGCATGCCTTGCAAACATACCCCAATTATTAAAAAAAATAAAATTATTTTAAATTATTTTCCATACAGTTTTGGACACATAGTAGATAGTTTTGCACATATCTGTGTCTGCTACACTATTTCTGCATATCTGCCTGTCCTTTTATGGCCCCTGTTGTTTTTTTTCATCCTGTACATGGAATTTTTCTGTGTACACTACAGACACCAACACCAGATCTGCAGGGCTGCCTATATGATTCCTGAATCACTCTATCTCCCTAATTTCCATGCAGTTCACCTGCTTATCAGGTGATTTGCATGCAATGGATACTTCTGTGTAGGCACTTTTGTGCGTGCCGCTCAGCTGGGTCGCACACCTTCTTACTTTCATGTAAGCAGAGTGCCGCTATGCCTACATGGAACAAAAGTCAATGTAGGCTTTATTAAATTCCCCCCAAGTCTTTTGAAATTTGACTTGATGCATTTATAGAGTATAGGCTTTGGTGTGTATTTTTTCCAATATGCTCACCAGAACTGACAAACTGTCTTGTGTTAAATATATACCCAAAGACTTTTGTGAACAAGAAGAAATTTCTCTGTATAGACCATATAAATGCCAATACCCATTTTATATTTGCTGAATTATGAAAGACTACAGAAAAAAACATTCTGCAAAAAACTGCTCTGTTAATGTAATAAATCATGCTTGCTGTCTTGTTTGTTTATTTAATACAGGAAGAGCAGAGTATAACCACCAACAGATAAAAAAGAAGACAAGGATGAAGTAGTGAAATAATGAATGCTATGAACTACGCATGGCGTACATACAGAGAGTGAACTTTTACTACAGACTTTGTAAAACTCTGCAACACATGGTGAAGATGCTAACCACAGAACCATGGCAATTGTTGACAAAGGTAAATGCTAGTAGGAAAACTAAATTAGCAACTCAATGTGCGTTGCTTGTGAACAGTATAAAGATTTTTTCAGGGCAAATAGGCCCAATAAATGTGAAATGTCATTATACGTGTATGAGGCTGGTGATAATTTTATCAAAACAAAATAAAATGTAGTTTAACATCATGAAATAAAAAGTTAAAGTGAGCAACACGGTATTGTTTGAGTAGAATCGATTTGTAGCCTACTGTTTATCAAATTAATTAATATAAGCTGGACATATGCAGACTTTCACATAATGCATCTCATTTCATCTCAATAACTGAAGCATGGTAAAAATCTATCAATAAAAGATGAAGAAATACCCCATCTTGGGTACAGCATACTACAAAATGATAAGATGGGTGAAAAAATGTAGAAGAGTGGCCTTACTTCTCTCCAACTCACTTCTACTAACTCTATTATCACAGTCTATCCCACAATTTAATATGCTCAACTGCTTATCACCTTTCTCTAGCTGGATACCCACAAAACATCTACATGGTTACCATACACATTCACCCAGAAGTGATATCCATCAAAGGGTCTATGCCAGTACCTTGAAAGGCCATTTCTTCGAACACCTAAACATCAACACCTAATGAGCAAAATCTGAAAAGCATGAATGGTCACTTCAGCAAAATTTTTCACAAGGAAAAAATTTGCTTGGCTGTTATCAGGAATTTGCCTTTTTCTACAATGTAGCATGAACTTGGAGTTAATATATTTAGTTAAGGGGGGTATAAAAGGCACAACCCCCCACGTCAGGGGTTGTGGGGTGAAGCCCCCCACTTGGTTAGGATTTGAAAGTTTTTTTCCTGTTGGTCGGCCAAGCAAATTCTTTCCCCTTTTAAAAATTCGTGAAAGTGGCCATTTGTGCATTTTGGATTTTGCTCATTGGGTGTCGATGTTTAGGTGTTTGAAGAGATGGTGTTTTGTTGTCATAATATAGACCTTCTATCAAAGATATATTCTCCTGGATAACCATCAATATCCACCATGAAACTAAAATGGAAATTATCAACAAAGACATAGATTTCCAGACACTGCATCCATCTCAGTCTGTCTTTGTCAAACGAAGGCCATGTTTACAGAATTGGGAATTCACCCCTGGTCTGGCTCCTAAGTCTCTGAGGACAAAGGCAGTTAGCAAGTGTTCTCCTATAAATCAAATATAAGTCAAACTCGTGGTTCAAATTTGGGTGGCATGGCTAGGCTAATAAGCAACTTAGTGGTCATTTGCCTACTATACACCTATGAAGAGTTTGTGTTCACAATATGATACTCTACAAATACTCTCCTTAAACAAAATACTCTCAATTTCTCACTGACATTTAAAACAAATTTTAAACAAAATGGCATTTTAAACAAAATGGCTCCTGTAAGATGAAAATGAGTGAAAGTAAACCTTATCCCATGGCTTAAACATTCAGCCAAAAAACTAATGACAAATAGAGATAGAGCTTGATCAACACCGTTAAAACATAAAACACAGCAGAAAGTCCATTTGTGTAAGAAATCTTACAGTAATAGTAGATACTCAAATGATCTCTACACCATCAGCCTTAGCTAGATGTGTTGTATACTGCTGAGGATACATTAGCTGGCCAGCTTCCAAAGCTTTCAGGAAACCTTTCACATGCCCAAACTGTTAAGTCAGTACAATTTGAGATGAGTAAAAGCGAAGTTTAGGAGCAAAGTCCTTCAGACCATTCATGCCAACAAGGAGATAGAGAAAAAAGCCTTGAGAAAATAGTGCTAGGAATATAACAATAAAATCTACATCCTGGCATAAAAAATGCAAAAAACAAGGTCACTGGAAAGAGGGAGCAGTTGCTGCAGCAGTGGTCTTTTGAACATTTATTGTTATGGTAAGTTTACTTCTGTGCTATGTTTTTCTTAATGATCACTTCTACAGTAACCTTAGCTATATACATAGATTGCCATGGCTTAAATTGACTAGGAGGAGGACGGATGAGGGTCTAGAAGGTCCTGGAGAAAGAGTGCAGTTTATACTGCTTTGTAAAAGTGTGCACAGAGGACCAAATTGCTGCTTCTAGAATATTTTTTGCATCCAACCCTTTCCAAAAAGTGACATATGAAGCTACCGCCATGACCCTCCCTAAAACAGTTTTGCTATGGTGTGAATAAGAAAAAGAAATAGCCTTAGACAACAATTTTGAAATAGTCTGTTTTGGCACAAATTATGCTTTTTTTTTTCTTACCTTAACAAGAAATGTTCAGCTAATCAAAGTTCTTTTATTTTGTTCTATCAACATACTGCCTGAGTTGTATGTAGAGTCGCAAGGTATTAAGTATGCTTTCTCACTTATTTTTAAGTTCCGGAAAAAAGACAGGGAGATGGGTTGCTTGGGATAGGATGATCTCAGATACCACTTTAGACATAATTTTTATTTATTTTATTTTGCTTTTGTTTTTTGGGTTTGTCCAACTGGATTTAGTCAAAAAACATCATTTGAGCAGAGACCCAGGGAGAAAAGCTCCAACATATAACAAACATTTTTAAACAGGCATTCAGCAATATACATGAACACACATCAAGTAATATACATTAACAATTGCTCAGACATTTGCTAAAGAGATTACATTCATAAGAAATAAAAATATCTATTACAGTACAAAAGATACTTATGAATTAGTCAATTTTGAACATTAAGCATTTGAACAGGTGCATTAGTGGATTTGTTAAATAGATAAAATATTGTGTGTTTAATGCTTAGAAATTCAGAGAAATGGTGGAGAAAGAAAGAATTAGGTGGGACAGAAAATATTAATTAGAGATGGGGTATGAATCAAATTACATATACGGCTAGCATAAGGACTATATTAGAAGTATAGAAGTGGGGTCTGAGCAGTATCACAAAACTATATTTATGGCTAGAATTAGTTCTTAAAGAAACCCCCCTCAGGGTTTAATAAAATCCATGTAGGCATAGTGTAGATGCTACATGCAGTGGTACGGTGTCCATGTACATGGCTCCCCCTCAGCAGCGCACCATGCATATTAATCATGGTGCATTACTGAAGGAGAGCTGAGGAACATAGTTATTGGATTGGTGTAGGAATTGTAATGTAAACTGTGTCTGCACATGGGTAAGACACTTCATGCACTGTCCAATTGCAGTATATCAATCTATTTTTTTTAATTTTAAAAAACATGTTTGGGTGGCATGGCACGCTAAGTGTTGCCTAGATACCTGACAGACATCTAAATATCAAAACCAGATGCATTTAATTATTTGCTTAAATGTCAAGTTTAAGTGTAGCTGAGCAGGTTTGTGCAGTATGGCACAGTGCTCAGCAGTGCTTATATGTACCTCAGAGGTATATGTAAAGGTTTAGCACAATTTCAAATATCCATGTAGCCAAATGGGTAAAGTTATGGCTTCATGAGCAGTAGGTGCAGGTATTGAATATATGGAAATGAAAGTAAGCATTTATTTTTGAAATACAAATTATGGCAATTCTTTTTAAATTCTGGCCTGCTGCACTCCACTAAGCTCTGCTAAGACCTGCTAAGACCTGCTAAATACCACATAAACACAATAATGTCTGAAAATGTTTATGCTCGGATCTGCTTGGCTGCTTTGCATACTGCTAAGCACTGCTAAACATATGAGTCTCTGAGTTTTTGCACTGCCTTTGAGATTTTGCTCTTCTCAGCTCAGCTGCACTGGTTTCTGTGCTGCGAGGCAATGTGCCACATTTTTAAATATTGCCCAGTGGTGTATAATAGTGGGAAAACAGGCTATATTATGCTGATTAGACAGGACTACATCATAATTTGTTAGAGTTGTATTGCAATAATGTGGACATAAAGCTGTACTTCAAAAAGTGAATACTGCCAACTGTAATGCAATAAGTAGAAGAGTAAAGCAGTAGTGATTATGGCAGGTGTTGGAAAGGGTCTGTGTTTCCAGGCGCAGCGTTGGGACATTCAGTAGTTCGGGGACATGGTTGGACTCCTGGTAAAAAAAAAAAACATGTTGACTGGCTGCTGCAAGGAAGACTTCAGGGCTCAGAGTGCAAGGCAGAGCCCTGAGACCAGCTGGCATGTGAACTCACCAGTGTGATAGGTATCCCCCACACAGGTGAGCAGGCTTGGCACCATGGTGATGGCCTGAAGCATGGAAAAGGGATCTCTTGGACACATGGGTCCAAGAAGCTCAGGCAGGGATGTCCCACAAGTCTGTAAGTAATCTTACCTCAATTTGACTAATATCTAAGCCAAATGTCTGCTAAACTGGTATGCATTATGGTGTGCTTCTCTCCCAACAGCTGCAGAGGAGAGAGCTAGCAATATCAAAGACCATGCTGGGCACTTGGCCAGGTTGCACCATGAATATGCTGAGTACTGGTATATTATGCTAACTACAGTAAAATAAGCAAGAAAGAGTAAAGCATTAACTGCAATTAGGTATATACAGTAAAGATTGTATTGCAATAATGTGGACATAGAGCTGTACTGCAAAAAGTGAATACTGCCAACTGTAATGCAATAAGTATAAGAGTAAAGCATTAACTGTAAAAAAGTATTTAAAATAAAGTTTCTAGTGCAATAAGTGTTGAATTATAGCAGTATTGTCATACCTACATAAGCACAACTGTTGTGCAATAAAAACTCAAAACTATTCCAAGAACTGCAGGAAGGTATTTCTAATATAAAGTCTGTTATGCAATAAGTGTGAAAGTATAAATGTTTTACAGGAAATGAATTATGACAATTGTTCTGCAATAACACATCAACCAATACCAATAACACCGAGGTAAATTGTATAGATCAGGAATGTCTTGTTTTAACCATTGCAGTTGAGCTATATGAATTCAGGCTGCGAGTTAAGCTGCTGCAGTTGAGTATAACAGTATAATAGCTGTAGACTGCAAATATAATGACTGCCAAATGAATTTCTTAACACATATAGTACTGGTCAAGGCTGATTCTAGGCCACTATTGTTCACATAATGCTCTGTCATGCACAAACAGCAGGTGACCAAGGTATATGAGTAAGGTAGCCCACTCTATGATCTGATATTGTTTGTTGACTCCACAGATATTTAAACCCACTAACAATATATTGTGTACACCTGAAGTCTATATGGTAATATATAGGTTACCTACTATCCCTGTCATGCTTGTACTTCATGCATGTGTGTTCTACTGTCACTGCAGGTTAGTATAAATCTGTAGTAGTACTGTGAGGTCAGATTTTTTTTCCAGGTAAGCTGTAGGCAAATAGAAATCCATCAAGATAAGGGTTTGAATCCAGTGCTAAGTTTCACTACATAATGCTCTCAACTTCTCTTTCCTCAGGAACTACAGGTAAATGGGTGAGATAGCCCATATTGTCAATAAATAATTGTGCATTTAGATGTCACAGACTTTATGAATTATTAGCAAGAATGTGAAAATACAACATAAAATAAAGAAAATATATATTACAGTAATAAAATAAAGTAAAACAGGTAATGTGTATTGTTGGTATGGCTGTATGCCTGGGGTGTCTGTAAAAACATTGCTGCAGCCAATTCATACATTCCATGCAGATGTCCTCTGCAGCCACTGGAATTGAGTTCTATCTCCATGCCTGTCAAGCAAGGCATGATAGTTGTTTTGTTTCTGTACTGTACACATGCATCTCTCTCAAGTGTCATGCTGTCACGTAATGCAATTAGTAGTGTGTAATCCCTCTGTCACAGGTTTATCATTGGCATGATTACCTAAATAGAAGAGTATTAATACATCAGCCCACAGTATACCATGGTAGATATATTGGTCCACATGATGCGGATGTGTAAATGTTCTGTGTAGTTGTGTACCCACAGTTGTTAGTGCTTGGCCACACTGTCCCTTTCATATAGCTTGAGAGGTATTTTTGTGCTACAGCAGCTATAGGAGACTTGTACACATAAAGAAAAGACAGACCTGTAGAGTGGATAGTAGTACTGTTGTCAGGTATATAGCCAATAATAGTAATAATGCCCTGTCTTTCTCTCTGTCTTCCCACACCTTACCTTCATTTATATATTATTGTTATTCATTGGTTATGGTTCACTATTAACATATGTTGTTACATTAAACTGTACTTTGGTGCATATGTTTATTATTGCAATGTATTGTAATGGTTGCATATTAACATATCTTGTTGAAATACCAATTTTGTTGGCCATATGCCATAACTGTTACTGGCATGCTGTTATTATACTAACTGTTCTGTTATTTATTGTTGTGTTTCACATAATATTTATTGTTATGTACTTGGGTTATTTCCACTGTTCTGGCATACTATTATTAATAACAATATATTTTGTTTATAACTAACCTATACTTATTTTTATACCTCCATCACCACAGCATGTCAGGGTAGGCTGGTTCCTGGTGATCTGCTTACCCTGCATCAACTGGCCATGGCACTGGGTCCTGGCACATGTGGGACCCAGGCTGGTGGTGCCTCCTACACTGCTCCTGCACCACCTGTGGCGCCGGGTCAAACCACCTCAGGGGACAGGGTCAGGCCCTGCCCTGGAAAAGTGGAGGAGGTGCAGTAATCACCCAGCAGGAACTATTGGCCATGGTGTGTAGGATCATTCACCTGCACCAGATAGAGGGCACACTGACTAACCTGGTGGGACAGGCTGGCCCTGGAGCCCAGCCTCCAGTACAACCACCTTCAGGGTAGTGACAGAGCAGTGTTGACTGCCCATAGGTGGGGACGTCAGTCATGTTGCTGCCATCTGGAGGCACATGCATCTCCAATTCCACAACACCCTCCCCATCCAAGGTGTTTACCCCCTCATGTGTCGCACACCACCCATGTCTGCTGTCTTGTCTATCTTGTCTGTCTGATATTGCATCCTCTCCTATCCAACTGACCTCCCCACATGTACCTGTGTCCCTTCCCCTACATTCTACTCTCGCTTTAAAAAAAGGGGGGCACCTGTCCCACAAATAATATTTCCCCATACATAGCTCTCAATTTCACACAGATGTCCACTAGACACAACTAATGCATCCAATTGGCTTGAAACAGATTTATGTTGTCTTCACTCCTCTCTCTGGGGTTTGGGAGTCTAAATTCATCTACAAAATCTGACAAAATGCATAGCTGTTGCTGTACAAAAAATGGATAGGTATGGTTCTTTCCTACACCATTACTGAACAACCCTACCTGCTGTTCACTATGTTTCCCCGTGTTTGCCTTCATTTCATCACTTTCCTATCTCCCCTTTTTTCTTTATATTTTTTAGCATGGGTTTGTTTGAAGTAGCACACTACTTCACTCAATTTAAATGTGCTCTAATGTATATATGGGTCTATGACAGTGTTACTGTATAAACTAAACATGTCTGCCAAGTTTCAAACCAGAGCCCCATTTAACTATAGTACAGTGCATTAATTCATCATGCTACACAGGTTTCAGGTTGCACAGCTGTTTCCAGCAATACATACTGACTGCTAAGCATGTAAATGATAAATAAAAGGAATGAGAAAAATAGGAGTACCTTGGACCCCGGTGCAATAATACACCAGTAGACAGCCAACTTTATCCCAATGGATGTATGCGAGGCCTGTGATAGCAGATATATGTGGCTGTTTACCAGCAACTTATGGAAATATACCTGCTAAGGCAGTAATGGCAAAGTACATCTACAGCTGGGACCCTGGTGCAGAAATACAACCATATAAAGCCAAGCACATACTCATGGTTATATAAATGTCTCTCACAGCCTGTATATGTGGACATATAACTTGAAAATAGACATCCTTTTGCAGTGTCTCAGTAGCTTGGTCTGATAATGCCTTGCATATCATACATTTTTTGCCACAAACAGTCCTGGGTTTGATTCCAGTATTTTGACGCACTTCAATTACATTATTGTGCAGTCAGCAAGTAATAACTGTGTCTTGCAGTAGGAATCACCACAGTTTACTGCTACTTAATTAACTGCTACTCAATTTTGCAACACAAAGGCCTGCAGGCAGAGACACAATGCGCATATCCATATTACCTAACTAAATGTTGACTACCTCTCTGTTATTCGCAGTGTTGCATAACAGATGTACCTTACACACATGCACTGACTGCACTGTATAGAATACCCTTATCTTGGCTCTACTGTAATGACAGCCCTAACACAGCTTCTGCAGTTACACGTACAGCTTGCTGTCTAACAATGTATTAGCAACCCCCCCCCCATGTGTTGTAGGCCACAACAGCAGCTGCAACCTGTAGCATACACAACTGCATGCAAAGGTAGCTGCTACAGACATACCATACCTCTCAACCCCCTAGATCAAGGGATCCAGACACAGCCATACTTACTTGGGGGCAAAGGGCCAGAGATAGGAACATGTTCAATAATTTGCCCCTACAAAGATAGAAGGTTGATAGAATAACAGCTACTGCATTAGCATGAATATTCTGACAGGTATGAAGTGTGACACTCACATGTCTCTCTTCCCTTACTGACATCAACCCATAATGTTTGCCAGTGAACTGCCAGATGACCACAATGATATAGGACACAGACCACACATATGAGGCAAAACTGTGCATATACTTTACAAATCTCTACAGTCAATAGTAGTTGTATCGACTCTTTGAAATGCTCTCACCTCCACACCTCAGTAATGTCCATCTCAAACAGTAAGAAAGGAGACAAGGCCTACATGAAGACCTTATATATTGCACTGTAGTGGCATGTCATTGGCTACTGATACTGCTATTCAGATGTTTTGGCTGCAATTAGCAATTCTGAGCCACTGACTGGTGCAGAGGTAATTAACTGCTAATGAGCATTACCTTCAATAGGCAAGAAACTGGTGCTGGGGAGCATTGTCTGTATGAGATTTCATGGACACAGACAGTATATGTTACAAGCTTTTCCATAAGAAAAATTAAAAAAAGGAATTCTGAACTTCACCAGGTATGTAATAGATTTCTCCATATAATGGGATGCAGATGGGAGGATGGAGGTATGAGGAACAGGGAGTACAGCAATAGGCTTGTCATAGATCTATGGTATTGAGATGTCATTGATACTCTGCTGTCCTATACCTACAAGCATGACTCACACCTGTCGCTGATTTCCAGTACATCTCAGCTCTGACTCTATCAATCCCTCCCACAACAGACAGCTGTTGTAGGAAAGCTCGTGGATTACACAAAGTGAATAGCAACAATAACTAAGGGTGTACATTCCTGTAACAGCAAGTTATGTGCTGTATGTCACCTCCTCTCATTCTGTGAATGTATCACATACATAGTTCTAACATTGTAAAAGTGTCCCTGAATGTCCCAGTTGAACTCTGGCTATGTCCCTGTGTCATTGATATGTGTCCCAGTTTGGTTGACTGCTATGCCTAACATACCTGTCAGCCTCCTACAGCAAGATATCAGGACAAAGCCATAATTAATGGAGGGCCAAAGGGCCAAACCCAGTGAGATAGTGTGTGTATGTGTACGTATATATATATATATATATATATATATATATATATATATATATATATATATTGTTAAAAAATATGTATTAATGTGTGTATGCTTAAATGCTAATTAATAGTCAAAAGAATTAACACGTTTTTCATTCTATTTTACATGCACTGTGATATATAAATTGAGTTTCATATGAGACTGAAAAAGATGCTTTTTAAAAACTGCAGTATGCTTTCTGAAACTTGCAAGATGCCCTCTGACCTAGTAATTGCTAGCACAGCAATATTCATGTTTATGCCTTTTGGAAATGTACTTGAGAAGCAGGTGCTTATCTGCTAGGTCAGGAACAAATGAATGAACCTATATTCTGCAAATGTAATGATTTTAAACAATCAGCTCTGTTCGAAGCATGAGAACATGTACAGCTGCAGAAGCTTAGAGATAAAGTAGACAAAGGATTATTAGAGAAATGAACTGTTAGCATTGTGCGTGAATTAGCCATAGTACCTTGAAGGGTAACATAACATGTATCTAACTGGTGGTAATCAAGGCCACATTGCTTTTCTCAGGAAGTTTCTCACAAAAATAGTTAAATCAGCAGAAATTCATGGGACTGATGGTCAACAAATGATTATGAAAAGACTGGTATTTTTGTTACGTCAGCTTGGTAGGCAATGTCTTGTTAGAGCATGTATAAAAATGAAAGTATTTCCTGTTTCTAGTTAGACAAACTCTGTAATAGCACGTTTTTGTCTCCTTGCTGCAAGATTAAAGTGCCTTAACCTGAACCTACCGTGTTTTGATCATTTTTAAAGTATATTTTTCCTTTGACAGTTTGGTCCTTTGGACCGGAAAGTACCTTTCGCTCTAGGCCTAGGTCAGAATTGGGCCCGGTGGCATGCATCCGTATGGAGAAGAGGCCAAATCGGCTCTTCTATTTTGAAAGACCTCTGACTGAATTGTGGTTCAAAAGAGGCCAGCCACTGTTTCTGATCTGGGATTGGAGGACGAGTCAACTATCCGGTGGATCAACTCACGGAGGGTCAGGTAATGAGGAATTTACCTTATTTCTGTTTTAAGATCAGGGACTAGTTACAGAACTGTTTTTGTCAAGGAAGATTTGCGTGTGCAGTTCATGGACAAAAAAGGTTACTGTCTTCTCATAGATCATGGAAACAGAATAGGTAGACAGTTATTCTAGATAAACTGTGAAAAGGTGTAGAGCTGTGGTACCACGTGTGGTACCACGTGTTAAGAAGGGTTACGTAACAATTTACAGCTTAGCTGAGGAAACATGGGAAATCAGTGCACGGAAAGTTCCCGAGACACGCCCCTAACTGAAGACGTGAAATATATGCAATTACAGCATGCCGACAATGTTAAGTACTATACAAAATGGGTTGATAAGTATAAATTTGATGGTAATTTAGATAAACTTGCACTTATTGAACTTGTCAGGCAACTTAAAACAGACACAAAAGGTCAATTAAAAAAGCAACGACAATTAGGAGTTCCTCAGGTACATAGGTGGCTTGAGGAAGCAAATCGCGGGAACAAAAGATTAAAAATTCAAAAACAATGTTCTTAGACAAAGAAGATAATAACTTGGTAATAGCGACGGCCCCTCCTTCACCCCCTCCACTTCCCTTACCAGAATATGAAGCGAGTGGACAAGCTGATCCACCTCCGCTATACCCAGCTGTTTCTACAGCACTAAAACCATTTGTCAGGGATCCTATCGAGACAAGGTCTCAAACATGCAACTTGAGAGGGGAGATTGAATTATATGAAATAAATAGAAAATCATGAGCTATGAGTGAGGAAGAAATATGTCCACTCATAGAAGTACCAAATCCTCAGGCAGGACAGGATCCGACTCTTTTAGTTTATAGACCGTGGACACCGGAAGATGTCCAGAAAGCCACGGAGGGAATTCCCCATCCGAAAGTGAACTTTAGAAAATTTTTAGAAGATTTACAGGGTATGAGATTAAGTTACCATTTGAATGGAGAGGAAGTGGAAAAAGTAATTAGACAAATTGTAGGTCCAGATTGGCACATGATCAGTGGCGACTGGAATCCCCATGAAGCAGAGCTTAGACCACTCCCACATGCTAATGCAGAATTAGATGGCAGAGTAAAGGGTCTGATGGACCAAATCTCTGAAAAAGGGAAGCCTAGGGCATTAATCAGTGCATTCAACAAGAAGGTGAAACGGTTGATAGATATTATGCTAGATTATTAGAATGTTTTAATAACCACTGCGGAATGCAGATACCAGAAGATCAAACACATGATTCCCCATATGAGCAGCAGCTAAAGAATGCATTTGTAAAAGGTAGTATAACTCCCATCAGCAGCTTTATTACAAAGCACATGGTAGATCATCGAACAAGTAGATTGCAGCCATTACTTGAATATGCAAGACATGCAGAAAAGCATTTCAATAGTAAAAAGAAGAAGAAAACCCAAGTGTTTTCAGCCGAAGATGGGTCAGACGTTTTTGTAGTACAAACTGGGAGAAAGGGTAAGAAAAATGCCCAGGGAAACAAACAATCTGATAAACGATCAGAAGATTTTGAAGAAAGAAAGAAAAAGGGGAATGTTTTAAATGCGGGAAAAAAGGACATTTAGCAAGGGATTGCAGGCTAAATAAAAAGGTGACTACAGAAAATAAGGAGGATGAGGAATGACTATATGATAGTCAGGAATCACTGAATGAGAATAAATGGGAAAAGGCAAATGCAAATGTGATAGCAAGGGTAGAGGATGTGACAGAAGGGGTAGAGGAAGTACATGAATTGGTAGATGTTGACGAAAATGAAATTTTGGACTTAGCGTTATTAAGCCTAGAGCTCTACTTAGCAGACACAAAACCGGAAGTTATGCTTCTAGTAGAGGGGAGGGAAGTCAAATTTTTGTGTGACTCAGGGGCTTCATGGACCCTGATACATCCTTCCAAATTACTGGAAGATTCAGAATCACCAGATTATATACTAGTGAAAGCAGCTAATGGACAGCTGTATCGGGAGCCACTCTCCCATGACATAGCAATAACAGACCCCATTTCAGGAATGACCCAGAAAAGTAAAATTGTGGTTTCTGCAAAATGCCCAGTAAATCCCTTGGGCAGAGACTTAATGCAGATATTTGGCATAGCCGTAGTTCCAACCATGCAGGGTATGGAAGCACAGTGACAAATGGATACTTTTGTGGTGCGACAGGAGGGTGAGGCGTATTATTGGTACAGCCAGGACTTGGTTACGACTGGTCCAGGGGCAGTAACCGAAGAACTGATGAATGTAGCCATCAGTAAATCCCCCTCCTTTGACATTGACAAACAACGTTTGTTGCATTGTACTCTATATTACTGTAATAGACCAGGACCTGATAAAGAATATGAACAGGAATTGTTTCAAAACCATGCAAACAGGCTAGTGTTACGAACCTTGTACTGGAACACAGAAGGAAACAGTATAGTAAGCTGTTCATTGCCCCAGGAATTTTTAGCACTTTACAAATCTAATTGATTGCCACATGTTAGTTTAACCAAAAATAAAAGTTTGAAATGGGCAGACTTAGGAGAAAACGTCACAAGGTGGGAAAAACAGACAGAATTAGAACTCTCCGAACAAGGAGTACAGAAGTGGAAATTGCATTGGAAAACACAGACACACCCAGCTGTGCACTCACAGGCAAGTGAGAATAGCTGAGTATTACTCTTATTGGAAGAAGAGGAAAAAGCCTTGTGAAACATACTAGAAACTCTCTGGTCAACAGGGAAGTCAGATGTAGGGCTTATTCGAACAGCAGGACCAGTTACAATTATGCCAAAATCAGCATTTAGACCTCAGAAAAGGCAGTATCCCTTGAGGAAGGATGCAGAGATAGGGATCAAACCTATAATAGCAGCCTTACTCAAGGAAGGAGTCCTGATAGAATCACCCGATTCACCATGTAATACACCCTTATTTCCTGTTAGGAAAGCAAATGGGGAGTGGCGTATGGTCCAAGATTTACAAGCTGTGAACAATGCAGTTATACCTAGGGCACCAACGGTGCCAGATCCGCACACTCTATTGAATGATTTAAAACCTCAGCAACACCATCCCACAACCCAAGCTGCGGAAGCCCTTACAAATGCCTTCTACGAACACCTCCAGGACTGCATGGATCAGGCAATCCCTAATAAAACCAAGACTCTTTCCACCAAGGGCAAATGTCCAGTCTGGTGGACCCCAGCCATAAACAAACTTTACAATAAGAGGAGAAAGCTGTTACATGATAGAGCAAAATCCATAAAAAAAAACACACCCTTGATCATTATTAGTAAAAAAATACGAGCACTCATAAAATCATCCAAGGCCAACTTTGAGAGAAAAATTGCAATAGATTCAAAAGACAATCATAAGGCCTTCTTCAGCTATGTTAGAAACCTGGGTGGAACTCCCAGATATGCGCAGAATTAGTCCAAAATGGCACAAAAATCACTGAACCCACAGACATTGCCAACATACTGGCAGACAGGTTCAGTGCAAACTTCACCCCTCTCTCCCCCCCAAAAGGAGAGATAACTATCCCAGCGGAGTGTAGCCTCCCAGACATCTCAAATGCGCAGGTGAAAGCTGCTCTCTCTAAAGCTAAAAACACAGCATCAATGGGACCGGATGGTGTCCACAGCTGTGTGCTACACGAACTCAACGAGGAACTAAACCCGCATATAAGGCAGCTGTTTAATCTTAGCCTTACCACAGGATACGTGCCCAAGGAGTGGCGTACGGCAACTGTGGTCCCACTCCACAAAGGCGGTACCTCTACGGACCCTGGAATTTACTGCCCCATAAGCTTAACAAGCCTGGTCTGCAAAGCTATGGAGAGGATCATAATGGAACTCATAAACAAAGACATAGGGGACTTGCAGACATTGGACCCGACCCAGTTTGGCTTTGTCAAGGGCAGATCATGCCTTTTGAACTTGGTCGACTTCTTCGAAACAGTCACCAAGGCCATTGATGAGGGAAAGGCAGTCCATACAGCCTACCTTGACCTTGCAAAAGCTTTCGACACAATAAACCACTCAGGTATTATAGAGAAACTTACCAGCTTAAATGTAAACCCATATGTCACAAGATGGGTTGCAAACTGGCTAAAGGACAGAACCCACAGGGTTAGAGTTGCTGGCACCATGTCAGACTCCAAGCCGGTCACAAGTGGTGTCCCACAGGGCTCAGTCCTTGGCCCCCTGTTGTTCGGCATCTACTTCTCAGAAGTACAGGCAAACATAGGAGGACTATGGCTGACAAAGTTTGCAGATGACTGCAAACTGGGCGCCATAGTGGAAAGTACATCGGACACAGATATCCTTCAGAGGGGTCTCACGGAAACTGATAACTGGTGCCAGAGCCATGGCCTGAAGTTAAATGCCAAAAAATGTATAGTCATACCCTTCGGGAAAAACAAGGTAACCCTAAGCTACCATATAGGTGGCAATCCATTAAGCACAGAAGAGGTTATCAGGGACCTGGGGACCAGGTTGACAGTGGCTTTTCTTTTGACACTTACATTGCTAAAGTGGTTAGAAAGACCTTCTACATTGCCCACCTGATCTTGAAGGGATTCACATCCAGATCAAGTGAGGTCATTGTTCCCCTGTACTCTTCACTTATCAGACCAATGATCGAGTACAATGCCCCATTCGGGATGTATCTCACCCGACACCTGCAGCAATTGGAGAGACCCCAAAAGTTCCTCAACAAAAGGATAAAGGGACTCCAAAATCTGTCATATGCTGCCAGACTGAAGAAACTCCAGCTCTATTCAGTCGCATACCGCCTGCTCAGAGGTGACCTGTGCCTGACATATAAGGCCATGTCCAACCCGGAATTAATGGACATGCTCCACCTCAAAAAATCCAAATCTACCAGATCCACTAGAGCAAGCAACTTAAACCTTAGCACGGATATAAACAGGACATGCTGGAGAGATAGATTTGTCACCCAGAGACTCCCTATGCTGTGGAATAAAATCCCGGTCCATGTGAGGCAGAGCACCTCGCTGGCTCTGTTCAAGAGAAATCTTGACCGGTGGATGGGAGATCGTAGGTTTACCCCGGGAATCATCTCTGTGTCACTGCTGGACAGAGGCACAACAAACTAATGGGCACAGTATTTTTTAACATAAGGGGTGGCGTAAGCCACAAAACTTTGGGCTAGGCTTATAAATGCCTTAGGACAGATAGCCTAGTATAAACCTATGAACCTATGAACCTATGAACAGTATTTTTCCATGGTAGATATTAGTAATGCATTTTTCTCAATACTGATACACTCTGACAGCCAACATTGGTTTTCATTTACATTTCAGAGGAAACGGTATACATAAACGAGATTACCACAGGGATATTGTGAACGTCCAACAATATTTGTACAAGAAATGGCAAGCAACCTGGTGGGATTTATCCCACCAAAAGGTAGTCAGATTTTACTTTATGTAGACAACATTCTGCTGACAGCCCCCACCCAGCAAGAATGTAGAGAGGATACCATAGGATTATTACAATTCTTAGCTACTCAAGGACACAAGGTGAATAAAAATAAACTACAACTTTGGAGAAAGCAAGTTAAATACCTGGGATATGTAATATCCAAAGAAGGCAGAATATTAGATGAAGTCAGAAAAACAGCAATATTACAAGCACCTAGACCAACTACCAAGAAGGAAATGATGTCCTTCCTGGGAACTACTAACTTTTGTCGGAGTTGGATACCAAATTATGCTTTGGAATCTGCTCCACTGACTAATTTGATATTCAAAAAGCCAATGGCAGCACAGGATTTATTACAGTGGACACCAGAAGCAGAAGCAGCTTTCTGCAGGTTAAAACAACTAATAGCATCATCCTTAGTTTTAGGATTACCAAACTATCATAAGCGATTTTTCCAAACTGTAGACTGTAAGCAAGGTTATATGACATCAGTGTTGACACAGCAACATGGGGACAAAACGCCCCATAGCTTACTATTCATCACAGTTAGACCAAGTGGCGCGATCCCTGCCCCACTGTGTACAAGCAGTAGTTACAGCTGCAATGGCAGTGCAGGCTTCAGCCTCAGTAGTGTTGTTCCACACTCTCACATTGAGAGTGCCTCATGCAATTGCAATTATTTTACTGCAAGAAAAAGTAGCATATCTTTCTCCTGCTAGACATCTTTCCTGTATGACTATACTGTTGAGCCAACCTCATATGACAATTGAACGATGCACAACTTTGAATCCGTCAACCTTGCTCCCGACCCCTGCAGATGGCAAACCACACTGCTGCCTGCAGGAGCTTGAGCAAAAGACATTACCTAGACAAGACCTTACAGATGTTCCCTTGGATGATGCTGAGGTGACATACTATGTGGATGGCTCGTGCAGGAGGGGTCCTACAGGACAGACTCTAGTGGGGTATGCAGTCATTTCTGATACTGAGACTTTAGAAGCAAAATCTTTACCACACAACTTATCTGCACAAGCAGCAGAATTGATTGCCTTGACAAGGGCATGTACCTTAGCAGAAGGTAAGAAAGTGAATATTTTTACTGACAGTCAGTATGCTTTTTCTACTGTACATGTTTTTGCACAGCAGTGGAAAAATAGAGGAATGATATCATCTACTGGTAAACCAATTAATCATGCACAATTTATTTTAGATTTATTAGACTCCATTCAGTTGCCTCAAAAAATAGCTATTTGCAAATGCGTAGCTCATACCAAGCAACAGGATAGAATTTCAAAAGGTAATGCGTGGGCTAATACAGCTGCAAAACAGGCAGCTTCAGCCTCAGAAGCTTTTCTTTTGAGTGAGGAATTACAACCCTCTGAGATTTTAGATTTAGAAATGTTGAAAACAATGCAGACACTTACTACAAATGTGGAAAAACAGAAGTGAATAAAACGAGGAGCAATTCTTGAAAAGGGACTGTACATCTCCAAGGAAAAGAAACCAATTCTGCCATCTAACTTGGCATGTCTCAACAGGGAAGATGGTACAGTTAGTGAATCGAGTGTTTACAATGTATGGATTTACAAACTATACAAAAAATGTTTGTGCAGCATGCCATGTTTGTAACAAGCATCATGCACAAGGGGCATTGAAGCCTAAGCAAGGGAGTTTCCCTACACCACCGTATCTGTTCCATACTATTTGTATGGATTTCATAGAACTGAATAAATGTGAGAATAAAAAGTATTGCCTTATCATTATAGACATGTTTTCCAAATGGGTGGAAGCTTTTCCAACTAAAAATCCAGATGCAGCTACTGTTGCAAAGGCCCTTGTTAAAGAAATTATACCCAGATTTGACATACCGGAAAATATTTATAGTGATAACGGTACACATTTCGTGAATCAAACTGTGCAACAACTTAGTCGCTATTTCAGAATATCGTTAGAAAAATCACTGTGCATACCACCCCCAATCTGCAGGATTAGTAGAGAGGCATAATGGGGTATTGAAGAATAAACTTAGGAAATTGATGAGTGAGACACAAAAGAATTGGGTGCACTGTTTGCCTCTGGCACTGTTGAGCATGAGAACTGTTCCAAATGCAAAGGGATTGACTCCTTTTGAAACTCTGTTTGGGAGGGCATATTATACACCTCAGTGGAAACCTCTCATGTCTGCAGAGCAAGAGGCTGACAGTTCACTTGCAGGGTATATGAGACGATTTTTGAATAACAAACTTTTGCAGTTAAATTCTGTTTCAGATAAAACTCAGTCCAAAAAGATGCGTGACTTTCCAATGAGCAATAAAATGAAAGTAGAAATTCAAACAAATAAATCCATGTAAGTTAGCAAATTGTTTATTCCAAACGAGTAAGCGCTTTCGCCAAAGGCTTCTTCAGACTCTTTACACAAACTAAAACTTTGAACATCACTTTTAAAACCAACAAAAGCTTGTGATAGGATCTCTATAATCACATGTTTCCTTCATTTAAAAATACAGTAACCCATTAAACTCAGTTCCATGAATGTTACCTTGTTCAGCTAAGAAAAATACTGGTATATTAAAAGTAAGAACTGAATAGTTCAAAATAAACATACATAAAAACATACATAAAAAACATACATAAAAATGCATTGGTGCCCAAGCATACATTATATTATATTAAACAATTGAGTATATCTCAGAGCCTTGTCATATTTACTTATCATCTCATGGTGCTTTAGAAACATCTCGTACTGAACTTTCAGGCAGTATATATCAAAAAGCCATTTCAGACTTGGTTAGTATAACCCAAACTGCTTGTAATGCACATATTTACAAAGTGTGACATTAGATATTTCCGTGTTTTACTGGAAGTTCATATTATCCAGAGTAGACTCAGAAAACAGTCAACAATTACAGGTGGTTAAAACTTGTATCACATTAGTTAGGCTATTCTCGTATAAATCAAAAGTTAAAAACAGTTTTTCAAAATTACTTATTTTCTGTAGACTCTGAAACGCTTTTAAAATTCACAGCACAACAAAGTATTCCTTGCGTATGTGCCTGGTTAATTCTTGAATGCAAAACAAAGAACGCTACTGCGCATTACGTACCATAGCGTTCATAAAATAAACATTGTGTCTATTTAAAAAGCCGATTAGGCTTACAACAGGCATAAGTACATGACGAGCTTTTCAATAGCTGTCCATTAGTTCATGCCTTAGTCTCTTCAATCTCCGTTATTAAACAGGGACATTTGACATTTCAGGATGTGAACGTAACTTACAAAAATGTGGGTGGAAGAATGCTTCAACAATAAACGAAGCAACAAAACGTCTATATGGAAACAGAGCAATATCTTAATAATTAACTTGACTCTCGTACAGATCCACAATGGTGGAAATAAGCACACTGACTTAAGCAACCATTAATTGCACTTTATAATTGTTACATCCTTGATACCCAAGTTTAAAATATAGACATTGTGAAATGTTAAAACTCTTATGTGGTGAAGCGGAAAATATAGGGAAGGAATACATGAGGGGAAAGGGGAAAATGGGAAGTATTTTGGCACATATAATCTGTTAATCCCGAATGGCATCCTGAGGTGTCTTACATTAGTTTTATAAACAGTACTTTTCAATACTAAATATATGTGTGCAAAGATTCATTTCTTATGACAAATGTTGAAAGTGTATGAAATGCCTACAATATGTCTGAGTATATAGATGGGTCATCTACACCATGGTCATAATGTTGTGAGGAAAATGTACCTAACTAATGTGGAATTTAGAACAGTTAGTGGGAGATCTCTTTACCTGTAATCTTCTACTTTTCAAAAATGGCTTTATTTGGATTTTATCGTTAAGGCCTGGTGGTTTATCGGACCTTAATCTTATGATCCATCTTGTTTCTTGTTCTAAAGTTCTGTTAATTAGATCACCACCTCTGAATCCTTCATACACACATTGAATGGCACAGAACTTAAAGGAATGACTGGTACCAGTTGAACTTTTATGTCTAGCCAATGCATTGGTTTCTGTACCTACTCTAAGGTGGTACGTGTGTTCCCTAATCCTCTCCTTAAATGATCTATTTGTTTTCCTATGTAGTAACTATTACATCCTAAACATTTAGCCATATATATGACATTTTTACTTTCACAGTTGGTGTTAGTGTTAAAATTGTAAATGCGTCCTGTAGTAGGGTGCTCAAAACTAGTTTCTTTATTAATATAAATACATTGATTGCAATGACCACAGGGTACTGTGTTTCTATTCACTGTCAACCTGTTAACTAGTGGATGTCTTGGTCTACATAGGATACTCTTCAGATTGGGAAGGTTTTATAAGCTATACGAGGTGTGGGGCCAGCAATCTCACTAACTTCTATATCTGAATTCAAAATACCCCAGTGTTTCTTCATAATGCTTTTCACTTGCAGGCTCATTTTACTAAAAGTAAGGTTAGCTCTAACTTCATTCCTAGGGGAACCTGAGCTAGTGGTCATTGCTTCATGTGCCATAAAATATGGTTTCGCAGTACTTGTTCTTAAGGTCTCCACTGTGTTAATAGTGTCTAATATTTCTTTTCTTTGTAACCTCTCTCCAGAAATCTCTCCTTCATGTCCTCTATTCCTGAAACATAAGTTTCTTGTTGTGGATTCAATCTAGATACCCTCATAAATTGTCCTTTAAGGACGTTTTGAAATACATGGCCGGGATGCATACTTTGTCTATGTAATATATTGTTTCTTTGGCAATCTTTTCTATAAATAGTTGTGTTGATCATACCATTGGTCATTCTAAATACTTCCACGTCCAAAATGGAAGATTGCTAACTGAGAAGTTGGCAGTAAATTTTAAGAAGTCCGTGGTATTGTCCAAGTAAGAAACAAAGTTTAATAGGGAGGGTTCATCTCCAAGCCATATAAAAAGAGGTCGTCCACAAAACGACAGTACATTGCAGCATGTTCTATAAATGATAGATTATTGAAGAGAAAAGTATCTTCCCATCTGGCCATGACTAGGTTGGCGTAGCTATTTGCACATGATGTGCCCATAGCCACGCCATCCTTCTGTAAGTAAATGACTTCTTCAAATGCAAAGACATTATTAGTTAATATAGTCTCTAATAGCAGGGTCACAAGGTCAATCTTTCTATCAGTGAAGTCTGAATGTGCTTTCAAATATTCAGTGATCAGTCTTATTCCTACGTCATTGGGGATCACTGTGAATAAGCTAACCACATCATGTGTCACAAAGAAAAATGTTGGTTCGTATCCAATGAGTGAGTTTGAGAATATAGGTCTAAAAGAAATTGCTTACTATCTTTCAGGATCTTCTTATTACCATTAACTAACGGTCTAAGTACACTCTCTAGATAAATAGATAGGGGTTCTGTTACCCACCCTTGACCTGCAACAATAGGTCTAAATGGTGGGTCTCTGCTGTTCTTATGGACTTTAGGAAGTCCCTGTATGATCGGTATAGTGGGATTGTTCACCTTTAGGTATCCATACAGCTCTTGTGTTATGTCATGCGATAGTACCAGGTCATCTAGGGTATTGTAAACACTAAAGACCATGTTATTTAAATTAGCCTTAGTTACTTTTGTATATGTAGTTGTATCTTCAAGCATCTGAAACATTTTATTTGCATAGTAAGTATAGTCCATAATGACAACCGGTCCTCCTTTATCTGCTGGTCTTATTACAATAGACCTGTCATCTCTCAATGAATTCAAAGCTTGCCTTTGTTTATAGTTTAAATTACGTCCATGTTTGGATGGTTTATTCTCTTGATGACTTCTATATATTTCATCTTCCACTACATTCCCAAATACCTCTATAGTCGGGTTCAGTTGTGGAACATATGTACTATTTGGACGATGCTTACTCATAACTTGGCTACTATCTGAGTTGCCAAAATCCAACCTTAATTGTAAATTCCGAACATACATTTTTGTTTCTATAATAGTATCTACTAGATCGTTAGGTTTTGTAGGAATAAAACCTAGGCCTTTACTTAAGACCTGTATTTCATATTCATTCAGTGCCCTACCAGATGAATATGAAGGTGAACAATCCCACTATACCGATCATATAAGACTGATCACTGAATATTTGAAAGCACATTCAGACTTCACTGATAGAAAGATTGACCTTGTGACCCTGCTATTAGAGACTATATTAACTAATAATGTCTTTGCATTTGAAGAAGTCATTTACTTACAGAAGGATGGCGTGGCTATGGGCACATCATGTGCAAATAGCTACGCCAACCTAGTCATGGCCAGATGGGAAGATACTTTTCTCTTCAATAATCTATCATTTATAGAACATGCTGCAATGTACTGTCGTTTTGTGGACCTCTTTTTATATGGCTTGGAGATGAACCCTCCCTATTAAACTTTGTTTCTTACTTGGACAATACCACGGACTTCTTAAAATTTACTGCCAACTTCTCAGTTAGCAATCTTCCATTTTTGGACGTGGAAGTATTTAGAATGACCAATGGTATGATCAACACAACTATTTATAGAAAAGATTGCCAAAGAAACAATATATTACATAGACAAAGTATGCATCCCGGCCATGTATTTCAAAACGTCCTTAAAGGACAATTTATGAGGGTATCTAGATTGAATCCACAACAAGAAACTTATGTTTCAGGAATAGAGGACATGAAGGAGAGATTTCTGGAGAGAGGTTACAAAGAAAAGAAATATTAGACACTATTAACACAGTGGAGACCTTAAGAACAAGTACTGCGAAACCATATTTTATGGCACATGAAGCAATGACCACTAGCTCAGGTTCCCTAGGAATGAAGTTAGAGCTAACCTTACTTTTAGTAAAATGAGCCTGCAAGTGAAAAGCATTATGAAGAAACACTGGGGTATTTTGAATTCAGATATAGAAGTTAGTGAGATTGCTGGCCCCACACCTCGTATAGCTTATAAAACCTTCCCAATCTGAAGAGTATCCTATGTAGACCAAGACATCCACTAGTTAACAGGTTGACAGTGAATAGAAACACAGTACCCTGTGGTCATTGCAATCAATGTATTTATATTAATAAAGAAACTAGTTTTGAGCACCCTACTACAGGACGCATTTACAATTTTAACACTAACACCAACTGTGAAAGTAAAATGTCATATATATGGCTAAATGTTTAGGATGTAATAGTTACTACATAGGAAAACAAATAGATCATTTAAGGAGAGGATTAGGGAACACACGTACCACCTTAGAGTAGGTACAGAAACCAATGCATTGGCTAGACATAAAAGTTCAACTGGTACCAGTCATTCCTTTAAGTTCTGTGCCATTCAATGTGTGTATGAAGGATTCAGAGGTGGTGATCTAATTAACAGAACTTTAGAACAAGAAACAAGATGGATCATAAGATTAAGGTCCGATAAACCACCAGGCCTTAACGATAAAATCCAAATAAAGCCATTTTTGAAAAGTAGAAGATTACAGGTAAAGAGATCTCCCACTAACTGTTCTAAATTCCACATTAGTTAGGTACATTTTCCTCACAACATTATGACCATGGTGTAGATGACCCATCTATATACTCAGACATATTGTAGGCATTTCATACACTTTCAACATTTGTCATAAGAAATGAATCTTTGCACACATATATTTAGTATTGAAAAGTACTGTTTATAAAACTAATGTAAGACACCTCAGGATGCCATTCGGATTAACAGATTATATGTGCCAAAATACTTCCCATTTTCCCTTTCCCCTCATGTATTCCTTCCTATATTTTCCGCTTCACCACATAAGAGTTTTAACATTTCACAATGTCTATATTTTAAACTTGGGTATCAAGGATGTAACAATTATAAAGTGCAATTAATGGTTGCTTAAGTCAGTGTGCTTATTTCCACCATTGTGGATCTGTACGAGTCAAGTTAATTATTAAGATATTGCTCTGTTTCCATATAGACGTTTGTTGCTTCGCTTATTGTTGAAGCATTCTTCCACCCACATTTTTGTAAGTTACGTTCACATCCTGAAATGTCAAATGTCCCTGTTTAATAACGGAGATTGAAGAGACTAAGGCATGAACTAATGGACAGCTATTGAAAAGCTCGTCATGTACTTATGCCTGTTGTAAGCCTAATCGGCTTTTTAAATAGACACAATGTTTATTTTATGAACGCTATGGTACGCACAGTAGCGTTCTTTGTTTTGCATTCAAGAATTAACCAGGCACATACGCAAGGAATACTTTGTTGTGCTGTGAATTTTAAAAGCGTTCAGAGTCTACAGAAAATAAGTAATTTTGAAAACTGTTTTAACTTTTGATTTATACGAGAATAGCCTAACTAATGTGATACAAGTTTTAACCACCTGTAATTGTTGACTGTTTTACGAGTCTACTCTGGATAATATGAACTTCCAGTAAAACACGGAAATATCTAATGTCACACTTTGTAAATATGTGCATTACAAGCAGTTTGGGTTATACTAACCAAGTCTGAAATGGCTTTTTGATATATACTGCCTGAAAGTTCAGTACGAGATGTTTCTAAAGCACCATGAGATGATAAGTAAATATGACAAGGCTCTGAGATATACTCAATTGTTTAATATAATATAATGTATGCTTGGGCACCAATGCATTTTTATGTATGTTTTTATGTATGTTTTTATGTATGTTTATTTTGAACTATTCAGTTCTTACTTTTAATATACCAGTATTTTTCTTAGCTGAACAAGGTAACATTCATGGAACTGAGTTTAATGGGTTACTGTATTTTTAAATGAAGGAAACATGTGATTATAGAGATCCTATCACAAGCTTTTGTTGGTTTTAAAAGTGATGTTCAAAGTTTTAGTTTGTGTAAAGAGTCTGAAGAAGCCTTTGGCGAAAGCGCTTACTCGTTTGGAATAAACAATTTGCTAACTTACATGGATTTATTTGTTTGAATTTCTACTTTCATTTTATTGCTCATTGGAAAGTCACGCATCTTTTTGGACTGAGTTTTACTAGTGTTTTAGCGTGAGTATCCTACCTCAACTAACAGCAGCTCTGAGTTTTGGATTTGTGCATCTGTTTCAGATAAAGCAACCAAAATCGGAAGCAGCAGTAGCCCCAGGCACCTGGGTCTGGGTGAAGATTGTGAAGAAAAAGAACTGGAGTTCTCCGAAGTGGGAAGGGCCGTACCAGGTACTACTGTCGACACCCACTGCAGTCAAGATCGCGGAGCGAGCTTCCTGGATTCATTTGACACACTGTAAACTGGTTAAGAACTTTGAATTGGACAAAAACCTTGTTACTGTTGTACAACGAGAAAATAATGGCCAGGTATAGAGTGAATAGAGATATTGAGCAACCTCAGAAAACTTGCATGATCATTTTGATAGCTATGCTAATCACACTTATTTATTTATTTAAATTTGTTGACCGGGAGTGTCCGACTGGACGTGGGTCCATTTTCAGCGGAGGCCCGGGGAGAAAAGCTCCACAGTAAAATAAACAGACAGTAGTTACATTGGATTACATAGCGATTAACAATTTAACATAGAAATTACTTACAACATATTTCAGATGAAGAACATAGTACATCAGTAGACAACTAAAATCTTTAACTGTGAAGTACATAACAGGCATTAACAAATGTAACAATGAGAAGTTCCTGCTGTATAATAAGTACTAGGCTTATGAGCATCTGAGCTTGCTATAATCAAGGTAGTTAGTGGAGTGGAAAGAAAGGTAGTAGTTGGATGGGGTGGATGATATTAGAGTGGGAGTTGCTGTTGTGGCCACTCCTTTTTCCTGCCACAAAAGTTGAACTGATTAAGTGTGATGGGCCAAACATAGACTGGCATCTGAACTTTAACACTTATCAAGCAATTACACATGTGTATGCTGAGACTTTTAATGTTTCGAACTGCTGGGTCTGCACGGCCATACCAACAGCATACGGGGTTTATTGATGGCTGCTATCCCCCTGGGGGTCAATGAGACCTGGGTAAATCTGTTTTTTGACACAGCTGCTATTAAAGCATGTGATAAAGTAGCACTGTATTTGCCTGTAACACAAAAAGGAATTGTATGTTTTTACAAAAATGATACCATCCAAGTGGGATGGAGCAAGTGTAATGTCACTGTACAGTATAAATGTTATACAAAAGCAAATAATTTAGGCGGATCTTGTAGTACAGATTATAACTCATTTCTTAAATCTATGCATAAGACTCTTGATCAGGTACAATGTAATCCTGTACTTTTTAAACAGTTATCAGTAATAGATAGGAAAATGTTTCATGCAGGGCAGTCACAGTCATTTCATAACAAAGTATCAACTAAAGTAGAGGACTGTTATTTTGTGTGTGGTAAAAAAGCATATAAATGGTTACCTGAGAATTGGTCTACCAGTTGTTTTTTGGGATACCTGGTCCCTGCCATACGACACACTGCAGTTTTGCCTTAGGGAAGTATTCAAAACACCCGAGATGTAACCAAAAAAACTGTTAAGAAACCTGAGAATCCAGTGGGACAGATCAAAGCAGGCTGGAAAGACTACCATAATGTGGGAACCAAAATTGCGCATATGGACTTGAGTGATGCTGTCATATCATGGGCAGGCATATTACCTGCATATGGCGCAGTTAAATCAATTTGGGAGCTGCGAAAACTGTCCAAACTTCTCAAAGTAATGAGTAATGCGACTTTTTCTGCTCTTGAACTGATAACTGATGAAATGAATGCCATGAGAACTGTAGTGCTCCAAAACCGAATGGCTCATGACTTCACCCTAGTGGCGAGGGGTGGGACGTGCGCTTTAATCAAAGAAGAATGCTGTGCATTTATTCCTGATCATCAGCGTGAGATTAATGATCATCTTGAGGTGATTCAGCAAGTGTCGGCCATGACCAAACCAGGCCCAAACCCTCTGACAGACTTTTTCCAGAATGTATTTGGGGGGGGGTTCCATCCTAATGAACATACTGATTGCCACTGGGGTAGGATTACTCCTAATAGGAGTTTGTGTTTGTTGTGGAATCCCCTGCATGAAGAAATTGATAAAAGAATTCATAGACATATCATTATCTGAGACTATGTATCAAAGTACTGAATTTGAAGAGTTGTTAGAATGTGAAACACTTTCATAAAAGTTTTAAACTAAATGACTTTCTTAACCGCAAATCCTGATTGGAAAAGGTTAGGAAAAGAAGCAATTTGTTTATTCTTTTTTGAAAATAGAATTAAAAGTATTAACAGGAGGGAAATGTTAGAAAAATATGTATTAATGTGTGTATGCTTAAATGCTAATTAATAGTCAAAAGAATTAACACGTTTTTCATTCTGTTTTACATGCACTGTGATATATAAATTGAGTTTCATATGATACTGAAAAAAATGCTTTTTGAAAACTGCAGTATGCTTTCTGAAACTTGCAAGATGCCCTCTGACCTAGTAATTGCTAGCACAGCAATATTCATGTTTATGCCTTTTGGAAATGTACTTGAGAAGCAGGTGCTTATCTGCTAGGTCAGGAACGAATGAATGAACAATACTATATTCTGTAAATGTAATGATTTTAAACAATCAGCTCTGTTCGAAGCATGAGAACATGTACAGCTGCAGAAGCTTAGAGATAAAGTAGACAAAGGATTATTAGAGAAATTAACTGTTAGCATTGTGCTTGAATTAGCCATAGTACCTTGAAGGGTAACATAACATGTATCTAACTGGTGGTAATCAAGGCCACATTGCTTTTCTCAGGAAGTTTCTCACAAAAATAGTTAAATTAGCAGAAATTCATGGGACTGATGGTCAACAAATGATGATGAAAAGACTGGTATTTTTGTTACGTCAGCTTGGTAGGCAATGTCTTGTTAGAGAATGTATAAAAATTAAAGTATTTCCTGTTTCTAGTTAGACAAACTCTGTAATGGCACGTTTCTGTCTCCTTGCTGCAAGATTAAAGTGCCTTAACCTGAACCTACCGTGTTTTGATAATTTTTAAAGTATATTTTTCCTTTGACGTATATATATATATATATATATATATATATATATATATATATATATATATACTCTATATAAATATATGTAGCATAACTGTTTTCTGAGGGATATGGTTTGTGAAAGTCAGAATCTGACTGTATATTCTGACATCAACCATCACTGGTTGGCCAACCATTTGTCTAACATCGCAGGTTTGTGTGACTAGGACTACATGTTTGAGTCAAACATCTTGACATTCTGCAAACATCTGTAGAGATGAGAGGTATGATGCCTACAGGAGACATAAATGCTACAGCAGGCTTGTGTTGCCTTCTCTTCCCATATAGTTGTAATAGCACACTGCTATTTGTTGGACGGTGGCCGTATGACTTACTAGTGGGAATTTGCCCATAGGCTACGTACCACAGTAGACTGCAGTGATGGGTGTTGGGACATAACAGCAGAATCTGTCATTACAAACAGGGACTTAACCCAGTATTTCTACTGTCATGGTGATATCCACACATGTAGTGCATTTACAGACTGTGGGGTATGTCTTGTGAGGGAGCAGTGGATACTGCAGGCCATTATGGGTGTGCAGGATATCTACATAGTGGACTCCATGTATCTGGTCCTGTAATGTGTTCCAAGTTGTTATCTTTCAGGAATCATGTATCACAGAAGACATCCTCCATTCACAAGTGCAGAGAATGACGCAATAGTGGATGGCCTCAGGCACCAACATCACAGATTGCTTAGCAGGGCTCAGTACAATCATGAACAGCAGGCAGCATTGTGGGCAGATGTTGCCCATGTTGTTAACTGATTGGCCAACAGGACTGGACCTATGAGCAGGTGTGACACTGGGTAACAGATATGGTGAATGCTGCATTTGAAAGGGGAGCTGCTGTTGCCAGAGATCATGCTGCCAATGGTGGGGGGCCTGCAATGGAACAACCACTTTTGGCTACAGAGGAATTCCTGGCAAACCTAGGATCAACCAACAGCTCCCAGACAACTATCCCACTATACATCTTGGAGGTGGGTGCTACAGCATCCACAGAAGAGGATCGTCCAAGTAAGCTTACTGTGTTCACCAGTGTAATACTGTATCAGTCATTGTGAGAGGCCATACATACCAGTACATGGATGTCAGGTCTATCTGCATTGGGAGGGCTGGTTTATATGCACAGTTGTGCACACATACTCAGAATGTCAGCAATATAGCCATTATCACAGTAGCTAGTATACATGTGGATATATGCACATATTATCTTGTAGTTCTGCAACATTTGGTGATGCTGACAGTACCTCTCCCTCACCTTTTCATAGGTCCATCAGGTGTGGCTGGAGCCTGTGGTCCTGTACCTGGTAAGTGTGACACTGCTGTTTTGTGGATCATATATACCTTAAGAAAATTAAAGGCTGCCATTTTGCCCTATGTACAACTGTTGTGCTTAGCCAGAGTAGACTATTTGTATGTTCCAGTCTAGAACAGTTACCTACCATGCATCGACTGGGTAATCACAGGGCTCTATTTTACAAACATTAACACATTTGCACTTATAGTTATGAGTGACTATGCAGCCTGCTATACATGAGGCAATTACTCCAAGATGGCTGATCAAACACAATAGGAAGATGGTACATTCCTGAGGCAGTGATACTACAACTGGCATATCATTCTCAAGATAGGTGTACTGGGTGATTTGTGTAGTTCTATCATATACACTGTCATATTGCATACCTCACATGCAGCTGAAATGCATGTTATACAGGGGCTAACTTGTCTATGTATGTTGTTGTGAGTTTGTCTGTTGTGCATGGGGGCAGAGATGAGAAGATGTGGCATGTGTAATGCAGTTGTGGATCCTCATCTGTATGCATCTGTGTGGATTACCATACATAATAGTGCACAACCTGATGTCAGTGTCTCATCAGACTCTGATGATGATGGTGGCCATAGTGAGGACAGGTAGTGTTGTTGGGGGATGACTCTGTCCCAGCAGTTGACATTCTTCTGCTCCCATTGTCCCTTCACACAGTCAGTATGCCCACACATACCCAGTCCCCAGAGGCCACAGATATTGGATAGTCAGAGAGTGATGACATTACACAGGACACTGTGACAGCTATAGCATCACTGAGTATAGACACTGGCCATTGTCAAAGAGTTGGCAAGGTCCCATATAGGCAGATTACAGGGATGCTCAAAGGAGTGCTGCTGCCCATCCACCACCTGTCACAGGTGTCACATTATGGGTCACTCACCGCATGTTTTGGGCTGTCATGGAGGCACAGGCATGTTCTGAATGCAACACCAGACAGATGCTTAGGATTAGGGATGCAGCACAGTCCAGACATCCATGACTGCCTCCACCGCATTGGTGACACTCTAGAGCAGTTAACTGATGCAATGGTCATATGGTGGGCTGAGACAGTGTCTGTTTTTGACTGGTTGAACATCTGGTTGGAGTTGGGTGTCGGACATATGGACATAAGCCAGCAACACCATCTGCTGAGAGTCCACTAGGTTGGACATACGCTTCCATAGTGACAGTACCTCCAGTACTACAGAGGGAAGTGTGCTGTCCACACCACAACATGGCAGGCCATATGCACATGGTCCTGAGTGGTACCATGGGAGACAAGGGCCCAGAAGACAGCAATCACCGTCAGGTACTAGCACCGCATCTGACCTTGGGCATGGTGGTGCCAGTGCTACTCCTGGTGAAGCCAGTTCCCGTGTTTATGGCCAGAGACAGTAAAATGTCCACTCTACCATGTATGCTCTACAGCTGTCCAACATACACATGTGTAGGGCTAGCCCTGGGCTTTACTGTGTACAGGCACACACACATCACATGCAGGTCACCAACAGACACACATGGCACCTCTCCATTGGCCATCTAACCAGCACCCCTTCCTGACTCACACACATGCTGTCAAGTGTTTGGCACAGCCTAGGCCTATTGCACCCCCAAACCACACCCTGTGCATGTGATGATACCTGTGCCACATCCGTGCCATCACTGCCATCTGTGCCATTGATGCAGAGACCTGCAAATATGTGCCTGATGCACAGGCTGACTATATTACTTTACATGAGTTTGTGTAGTGCAGTTGTGTTATAGCATGGCAGTTTTTCTGGGCCACAACAGGCTCTGTATGCTGGGATGTATCATGACTGCACATCAAACTTTTTGTATCTTTGTTGCCTGATGGTACACTGGAGGTAGTGTTACAGAATGACAGGTGTGTATGGACCTGTGTATGTTTTTGTTCCAGGAGTGTGAGTGTTTAAACTATGGACACATGGTAACAATACAGCAGCGGAGAATGGCAAGGCAGCAGAGTAGAAATATGGTGTCAGCAAGATATGCCAGTATATGTGCATGGCTACCTAGGTGAATATGTGTAGAACAGTGTGTCAGAGACAATGGGGACAGTCAGCAACATCATGAGTTCATCCCCTGTGACAAGGTCTACTACCCTTGTGTTAGAAAAATATGTATTAATGTGTGTATTAGTAATATGCTTAGTGCATTCAGAGCCTAAAAGAGTTAACACATTCATTCTATTTCATACTGCACAAATCTGTACAAACTGCAGGTGCCTTTTGACCTTGTACTGTCAGCTAAATCTTGCTTGTGCCTTGGAAATTTATTGAGAAGCAGATGATTTCTGCTTGGGTTAGGAAAATAATGAATAGAGCAATACTGCTTATATGAAACTTAGACAGGAAGTTCCGCTGTGCCATGAGAACATACACAGCTGTAGAAGTTATAGATAATTAGGACAAAGCCTGCTTGAAAATATAAACTGCAATCAGCATTTGCTTGTATCTGTATTATAAAAGTACCTTGAAAAGTAACAGTTTACAATAGACGCTTGTAAATGAAGTACTGGTCACCAAGGCCAGGTTGTTTTTCCAAAAAGTTTCTCACAAATCTAGTCATGTCAGCAGAAAGTCTGAAGTAACACCTGCTGTAGAACAATGCTTAAAGTTGTGGTTGATTATGTCAGCTTAGAAGGCCATGTCTTGTAAAACAGTATAAGAATGAACGTACTTCCTGTTAGTAGTTAGACAAATCCTTGTATTTGCATGTTTTTGTCTCCTTGCTGCAAGTAAATTAAAGTGCCTTAACTGAACCTTATGTGTATTGGTCTTTGAAGTTTTTTCCTTTGACAGATTGGTCCTTCGGACCGGAAACCTTCACTTTGCCTCGGATCAGACAGGCCAGGTGGCTTGAAACTGTACGGGGAAGAAACCAAATCGGTTCTTCTTATTTGAAAAGTCCTCCGACTGAATTGTCATACAAAAGAGGCCAGCCACTTTCTGATCTGTGACTGAAGGATGGGTTTACTTGAACCAGGTGATCAATCATGAAGGCTCAGGTAAGGTGAATCTACCTTCTTTTCTGTTTTAGATCAGGGACTAGATCTGTATTTACCCTGTTAGAGACTTTGTTTATAAGTCAAGGACAGAAAGATTACTGTCTTGTCATAGATCAGGGAAACAGAGCAGGTAGGCAGTCATTCTGAAGAGACTATAAAAAACCGTGGTACCACATAAAAATAAGGTGTTATGTAATGATTAAAAGGGTAGAACAAAATGGGTATTAATTGTACAAAAAAGTCCCAAAATTCACCGTTAATCGAAGACGCGAAATACATGCAGTCACAGCGTGCTGATAATATTAAATATTACTCAAAATGGATTAATAAATATGAATTTGATGGTAAACTAGAAGAATCCTCACTTGTCAAACTTGTCAAACAGCTTAAAACCGATTCTAAAGGTTGGGTAAAAAAGCAACGTCAATTAGGAATTCCTCAGGCACACAGGTGGATTGAGGAAGTAAACTGAAGGGAACAAAAGAATAATAATTCAAAAGCAATGTTTTTAGATAAAGAGGACAATAATTTAGTAGTAGCATCAGCCCATCCGCCTCCCTTACCAGAATATGAGGCAAGTGAACAAATTAGTCCACCCCTGTGATATCCCATTGTCACTATGAGTAGAGACACTACAAAAGCGAAACCGTTTGTTAGAGATCCCGTCGAGACCAGGTCTTGAACAGAGGCAGGAAACTCAAAAGGGGACATTGAGTTATATCAAATGGGTAGAAATTCATGATATATGAGTGAAGAAGAAATATGCCCACTTATAGAAGTGCCTAATCCTGAGGCAGGGCGAGAAGGACAGGACCCAGCTATTCTAGTGTATAGACCTTGGACTCAGGAAGACATCCGGAAAGCCCCTGAGGGAATTCCCCATCCAAAAGTTAATTTTAGAAAGTTCTTAGAAGATTTGCAGGGAATGAGGCTGAGTTATAATTTAAACGGAGAAGAGGTAGAAAAAGTAGTCAGACAAATTGTGGGACCAGACTGGCACATGATTAGTGGCGACTGGAATCCCCGTGATATTGGGCTCAAGCCCCTCCCACATAGCAGCGCAGAGTTAGACAACAGAGAGAAAGGTCTTACAGACCGAATCTCTGAGAAATGGAAACCCAGGGCAGACTGAACTTGCATTAATCAATGCATCCAACAAGAAGGTGAGACTGTTGATAGGTTTTATTCCAGACTGTTAGAATGTTTTAATAACCATTGGGGAATGCAGGTTCCTGAAGACCAGACACATGATTCCCCATATGAGCAGCAGTTAAAGAATGCGTTTTTGAAAGGCAGTATTGCACCCATAAGCAGTTTCATTACAAAACACATGGTAGATCATCATACAAGCAGGTTACAGTCATTGCTTGAATATGCTAGGCATGCTGAAAGGCATTTTAATACCAAAAAGAAAAAGAAAGCCCAAGTATTTTCTGTAGAAGATGGAGCAGAAGTAGATGTAGTACAGTCTGGGAAAAAGGGCAAGAGAAATGCCCAGGGAAACAAACAATCTGATCAACGATCAGAGGACTTTGAAGGGTGAAAGAAAAGGGGTGAGTGTTTTAAATGCGGTAAGAAAGGACACTTGGCAAGGGATTGCAAGAAAAATAAGAAGGCAACCATGGAGGACAAGGAGGGTGAGGACTGACTATATGGTAGTCAGGAATCACTAGAAGGGGATAGCACAGAAGGGACAAATGAGTATGTGATAGAGGGAGTGGAGAATGTGACAGAAGACATAGAGGAAGTGCAAGAAGTCATGGATAGTGAAGAAAATGAAATATTGGATTTGGCTTTATTGAGCTTAGAGCTCTATTTAGCAGACACAAAACCAGAAGTCACACTCCTGGTAGAAGGGAGGCAAGTCACATTTTTGTGTGACTCTGGGGCCTCACAGACCCTGGTACATCCCTCCAAACTGCCAGAGAACTCAGAGGCACCTGATTACATATTAGTGAAAGCAGCTAATGGACAGCTGTATCAGGAGCCCCTCTCCCATAATATTGTGTTAACTGATCCTGTTTCAGGATTGACCCAGAAAAGCAAAATTGTTGTTTCTGCAAAATGCCCAGTAAACCTCTTGGGCAGAGACCTTATGCAGCTATTTGGTATAGCAGTAGTTCCGACTATGCAGGGTATGGAAGCACAGTGACAAATTGATACCTTTGCAGTGCAATCAGAGGGTGGAATGTTTTATTGGTACAGCCAGGACTTGGTTACGACTGGTCCAGGGGCAGTGACCGAGGAGTTGATGAACGTAGTCATTAGCAAGTTCCCCTCCCTTGACATTGATAAACAGCATTTGTTGCACTGTACTCTGTATTATTGTAATATACCAGGACCTGATAAGGAATATGAGCAAGAATTGTTTAGAAATCATGCAAACAGATTGGTATTACTTAATCTGTACTGGGACACAGAAGGGAACAGTGTAGTCAGTTGTTCGTTGCCCCAGGAGTTCTTTGCACTCTACAAATCTAATCGATTACCACATGTTAGCTTAACTAAGGACAAAAATGTGAAATGGGTAGACTTGGGAGAAAAAGTCGCGAGATGGGAGAAACAGACAGAGTTAGAACTGTCAGAACAAGGAATACAAGTGCAGAAGCTGAATTGGATAACCCAGACCCACCCAGTTGTACACTTGAAGTCTAGCAAGGACAGCTGATTAGCACTCCTATTGAAGGAGGAAGAAAATGCCTTACAGAATATACCAGAAACTCTGTGGTCAACAGGAAAATCAGATGTAGGACTTATTCATACAGCGGGATCAGTTACTATTACGCCAAAGTCAGCATTTAGACCAGAAAAAAGACAGTATCCCTTAAGAAAAGATGCAGAGGTAGGAATCAAACCTATTATAGCAGCTTTACTTAAGGAAGGGGTGCTGGTGGAATCTCCTGATTCACCATGTAACACACCCTTATTTCCTGTTAAGAAAGTGAACTGGGAGTGGCGTATGGTCCAAGATTTACAAGCTGTAAATGATGCAGTAATACCAAGGGCACCTACGGTGCCAGACCCACACACCCTGTTGAATGATTTAAAACCTCAACAGAAATATTTTTCTGTGGAAGACATCAGCAATGCATTCTTTTCGATACAGATACACCCTGACAGCCAGTATTGGTTTGCATTCACATTTCAGGGGAAAAGGTATACATATACGTGACTACCACAGGGGTATTGTGAAAGTCCAATGATATTCTCACAAGAAATGGCAAGCAACTTGGCAGGGTTTACCCACCGAGATGTAGTCAGATTTTGCTTTATGTTGATGATATCCTGCTGGCATCCCCCACCCAGCAAGGTTGTAAAGAAGACACTATAGCGCTATTACAATTTTTAGCCGCTGAAGGACATAAAGTAAACAAAAATAAACTGCAGCTTTGGAAAAAACAAGTTAAATACCTAGGATATGTACTATCCAAGGAGGGTAGGAAATTAGATGAGGACGGAAAAATAGCGATTTTACAAGTACCAAAACCCACTACCAAGAAGGAAATTATGTCTTTCCTGGGTACGACTAATTTTTGTCTGAGTTGGATTCCAAACTATGCCTTGGGAATCTGCACCACTGACTAACCTGATTTATAAAAAGCGAACCAACAGGCAACCTTGTATCCAGCAAGCCAATCCAACAAAACTACTTTTCCTTAACGCAATTTTATTTAACTTGATAAACAAGCGTTTTCGCCGTAACAAATATCACAGCTTCCTCAGAGGCAATCAGAACAGTTAAAAAACGCTAGTATTTATATTAAAAAAACAGGAAGCGACTCAAACAACATCATATCCTAGTAAACTAGTTCAGTTTTTCAAAAATACATAAACAGAAAAAATAGTAAATAACTTCAAAAATGTTAGACCATTACTAATAATGACATCAATGTAAACATAAAATAAAAATATATATAGTTTAATAAATACATATATATAAAATATAAAATTATTTTATGTATAATAAACAATAAATTACAAATATTTTTCTATTATTTTTATAAAAAACTAATAAATAAAAAAATGTATATATAAATATCAACAAACTAATCACTAGTAGTGATGAATCGTTAATAATAAATTAATAACTTAATGAGGTATTTTTAATACTAAATAGATGCATTATTACCTCAAATAGCTCCTTAATTTTAAAACTGATGAAATGTTGCAGTTTTCATTCAGGCCAGGAGACCTGAATGCATCAAGCTTTAACTGCCATTCAAGTTCATAATTTTCAAGTATTAATGAAAAAGGGCCACCTCTAATACTAGACGCTACATGGCCAAGGCCCATAAAGCAAAAGTTATGGCCTGGATTAGAACCAACATGTTTAGCTAATGCATTTTCTATCTTATTATTTCTTATTGTGTATACATGTTGGTAAATTCGTTCCCTAAACTTACAATCAGTCTTACCTATGTAGAAGGCTGAACAACAATTACATAGAGCTACATAAATAACTGATTTTGTTTCACAAGAAATCTTATGTTGTATCTGGTATTTTTTATTTCTAACTGTAAACGCATTTCCTGTTTTTCTTAATTTACACCAGTTACAACCACCACATTTAAACGTCCCTTTTTGTCTATTAAAAGAGCCCGGTGTCCCCTTACATTGAAGCAATTCCTTAAGATTGCTACCTCTTTTGTAAATGATGAAGGGTCCCAACTTATCCAATAATAAAGGGGTACTAGCTATAAAATGCCAATTTTTCAAAATAATGTACCATATTGCATGAGAATTCAAACAGAAACTGGTAATGAAACTCAAATAGAAATTTCTTTCGGACCCTTTGTCAATAAACATGGGTTCTATACGAGCAAAGTCCAAACCAGAATTATTTTGACCCATATTAAACTGATCAAGAAGAGGCTTGTAGAAACCTTCAACACTTTTCTGGTCCACTTCCTTTATTAATTCTTCTAAAAGGCTTAACGGGTATCCACGGTTAATAAATAACCCATTTAAAAAGAGGCATTCCTGACGGAAATCATCCAAGGAACTACACATCCTTCCTGCTCTAACAAGTTGGCCCTTAACAATGGACCTCTTTGTTTTGTAGGATGAAAACTAGTATAGTGCAGAAAGGAATTGCAGTATGTAGGTTTTCTGAAAATAGTTGACAAAAAAACTTTTTTATCAAAATCCTTGAATAATTTCACGTCTAGGTAATCAATTTCCATGTTTGAGAACTTATGTGTAAATTTAAGAAATTCTGTGGTCGTATTGAGTGTATCAACAAAGATTTTTGCTTCCTCATCTCCTCCTTTAAAAAGGATGAAGATGTCATCCAAAAAACTAGTGTAATAGTTAACAGAATTCATCAGATCCAAATTAGCCATAAGGTAATGTTTTTCCCAAAAAGCTACAAACAGGTTAGCTACGCTCGCCCCACAGGGCGAGCCCATAGCTATCCCCTGTTTCTGTAGATAGAATTCTTGGTCAAACATGAAAAAGTTAGAGGAAAGAACTATGTCAAGCAGTTCCGTAACAGTATCTATTTCAGACTGTGGGGCCCCAAGATCCATAAGAAGTAGTCCAATCCATTCCACTGCCTCTTTATGGGGAATAGATGTATATAAATCGACAACATCTATAGTCAAAAAATTCAAAGTGGCATCAAAAGGGATGACATTAATATTAGTCAAGAAGGACCACGAATCTTTACAAATACATGGAATTAGTTTTAAATATTTTGACAGGATGTTGTCGATTAATCTAGAACATGGATAGGTCATAGAAGACCTTCCATCAACCAATGCCTTCATAGGGGGGTTATCCACATCCTTATGGATCTTCGGTATGCCGAACATCACTGGCGTCTTTGGAGAAATGATGTCAATGAAATTGTATGTGTCCGAATCTATTTTCCCAGCTAAAAAAAGATCACGAAAGTATCCTCTAATGCGACGATATGTCACATTGATCTCATTAAGTGAGGCAGTATCATAAGCTGGTGACTCCAGTACTAGAAGCATTCTTTCCTTATATTGAAATTCATCAAACATAACTAGACCACCTCCCTTGTCAGGTTTTAAAAGCCTGACAGGTAAAGAACGGAGGTTATTTAAACACTCCCATTGGCCTTTGGTAATATTAAACCTAGAGGAATCGATATTGCGGTTTAAATTATTAAAAAGGTGTCTAATATCCACTTCACACATTGATTCAAACAATTGTAAATTGGACTGGAGTGGTGGATTAAAAACACTAAGTAACTTTAATCTAGTTGTATCATAATCAGCATCATTATTAAACATCATTTTCAGATTTAGTTTACGTGTAAAACATTTCAGATCTATGATAACCTTGGCTATATTACCTGTAGTGCTGGGGACAAAGGTATAGCCAAAGGCCAACAATTCCACTAAATCTGTGTTGAGTTCAAAAGATGAAAAATTGTAAATTGTAAAATCTTTTTTCTTATTAGTTACTATAACAGGATGTCATCTTTCTATACCCAGTTCAGGACAAGTAGTGGTAATTAATTGTACGTGTTCCTGTTCCTGTCCACATACTTTCTGTTGTTCCGTAGCCCTAAAAAACCCCCATCATTAGTGTCATTAGGGGAAGGAAATTTTTTGTGTCCAGTTTTTTTGTTGTTATTATTTTTATTACCTTTAATCCTATTGCTACGTCTCAAACCTTGGTTAACCTGATCCCCCTGTTTCTCGATGAAAGTCTCATCATTTAATTGGTGTCTTTCATCAGCACTAATGGAGGGAACATCTTCAGATACATTAACGCAAACAGTCACAGGTAACTCAAGGTTAGGATATGCTTTACTTTCCTGATAAGCTAATCTATCCCTTATAAGCTTCTTGTTTTTATTTATTTTTAGCTTGACCATAAAAGCATCGATACTAGTGAATATGCGGTTATAATCATATTTATACTGTACAAACGCCATATCCATCTTAATCGCATTATCTAATGTGTTAATATCAGCAATAAGCAGGTCTATATGCACATTGTAATGCTTTACAATAAGTTCCAACAAGTGAACACCCTGTTCCTGAAACAATGTTTTCAGTTCGGTGTAAAAAGAATTGTCAGTCAATAACCCTGAAGGTGCAAAGTTATTACGTAAGCCTTTTGGTATTAAGTTTTCAGCAAGGCACTGTTTAAAATAGGCAGATTCAAGCTGTAATTTCTTAAGCTTAAGTAACTTGTGATCAAGTTTCTTAAGCTTCTCACCTATATTCTCTGCACCAGCGGGTTGCCGAGACCAGTTAGCAATCGAAGTCTCGTTAACATCCATTGGTAAAAAAGAAAAAGTATTTTCATTATTAATCCATCCTGCTAAAGAAACAAAATCCCCGTTCAGAACATTGGCATTAGCGCCTTCCATTGAAGTATTTACATTTAATAATTGCGTATTTCCAGTGACAGCAGAAGCATAGTTAATAGCCCCATTAGTCCGGTTGTTTTGTGTAACTGGATAGTTACCGGTTTCTCCCCTTGCAGGCAAGGTATTAACAAATGCTGGACTCCGAATGCCAGCTTGTGTTGAAGCACCAGTATTACTAACTGGCAAAGGTTGAGCAGCCGGAATCAATGAAGGTGTCTGCTCACTGCTCCGTCCGGCAATTTGAAGAGATACAGCATTCGCTGATGAGACACTCCTGTTTAGACCTCCTTGGTCTAATGCATCCATCCGTGAGTGCAACGCATCTATCTTTTGAGTAAGCATTGCCAATTAAAAAGAAATATCCACACTTTTGGAACTGACATTCGAAGAAACTGTCCCAAACATGTTGGGGCTGGCTGGACTAACAGGACTACCTGTATCCATTTCAACAAAAACCGGTACAAGAAAGCAAAAACAACAAAAATCGAACCAACAGGCAACCTTGTATCCAGCAAGCCAATCCAACAAAACTACTTTTCCTTAACGCAATTTTATTTAACTTGATAAACAAGCGTTTTCGCCGTAACAAATATCACAGCTTCCTCAGAGGCAATCAGAACAGTTAAAAATGCTAGTATTTAAATGCTTGTTTATCAAGTTAAATAAAATTGTGTTAAGGAAAAGTAGTTTTGTTGGATTGGCTTGCTGGATACAAGGTTGCCTGTTGGTTCGATTTTTGTTGTTTTTGCTTTCTTGTACCGGTTTTTGTTGAAATGGATACAGGTAGTCCTGTTAGTCCAGCCAGCCCCAACATGTTTGGGACAGTTTCTTCGAATGTCAGTTCCAAAAGTGTGGATATTTCTTTTTAATTGGCAATGCTTACTCAAAAGATAGATGCGTTGCACTCACGGATGGATGCATTAGACCAAGGAGGTCTAAACAGGAGTGTCTCATCAGCGAATGCTGTATCTCTTCAAATTGCCGGACGGAGCAGTGAGCAGACACCTTCATTGATTCCGGCTGCTCAACCTTTGCCAGTTAGTAATACTGGTGCTTCAACACAAGCTGGCATTCGGAGTCCAGCATTTGTTAATACCTTGCCTGCAAGGGGAGAAACCGGTAACTATCCAGTTACACAAAACAACCGGACTAATGGGGCTATTAACTATGCTTCTGCTGTCACTGGAAATACGCAATTATTAAATGTAAATACTTCAATGGAAGGCGCTAATGCCAATGTTCTGAACGGGGATTTTGTTTCTTTAGCAGGATGGATTAATAATGAAAATACTTTTTCTTTTTTACCAATGGATGTTAACGAGACTTCGATTGCTAACTGGTCTCGGCAACCTGGTGCAGAGAATATAGAGAAGCTTAAGAAACTTGATCACAAGTTACTTAAGCTTAAGAAATTACAGCTTGAATCTGCCTATTTTAAACAGTGCCTTGCTGAAAACTTAATACCAAAAGGCTTACGTAATAACTTTGCACCTTCAGGGTTATTGACTGACAATTCTTTTACACCGAACTGAAAACATTGTTTCAGGAACAGGGTGTTCACTTGTTGAACTTATTGTAAAGCATTACAATGTGCATATAGACCTGCTTATTGCTGATATTAACACATTAGATAATGCGATTAAGATGGATATGGCGTTTGTACAGTATAAATATGATTATAACCGCATATTCACTAGTATCGATGCTTTTATGGTCAAGCTAAAAATAAATAAAAACAAGAAGCTTATAAGGGATAGATTAGCTTATCAGGAAAGTAAAGCATATCCTTTGAGTTACCTGTGACTGTTTATTAATGTATCTGAAGATGTTCCCTCCATTAGTGCTGATGAAAGACACCAATTAAATGATGAGACTTTCATCGAGAAACAGGGGGATCAGGTTAACCAAGGTTTGAGACATAGCAATAGGATTAAAGGTAATAAAAATAATAACAACAAAAAAACTGGACAAAAAATTTCCTTCCCTAATGACACTAATGATGGGGGTTTTTAGGCTACGGACAACAGAAAGTATGTGGACAGGAACAGGAACACGCATTAATTACCACTACTTGTCCTGAACTGGGTATAGAAAGATGACATCCTGTTATAACTAATAAGAAAAAAGATTTTACAATTTACAATTTTTCATCTTTTGAACTCAACACAGATTTAGTGGAATTGTTGGCCTTTGGCTATACCTTTGTCCCCAGCACTACAGGTAATATAGCCAAGGTTATCATAGATCTGAAATGTTTTACACGTAAACTAAATCTGAAAATGATGTTTAATAATGATGCTGATTATGATACAACTAGATTAAAGTTACTTAGTGTTTTTAATCCACCACTCCAGTCCAATTTACAATTGTTTGAATCAATGTGAAGTGGATATTAGACACCTTTTTAATAATTTAAACCGCAATATCGATTCCTCTAGGTTTAATATTACCAAAGGCCAATGGGAGTGTTTAAATAACCTCCGTTCTTTACCTGTCAGGCTTTTAAAACCTGACAAGGGAGGTGGTCTAGTTATGTTTGATGAATTTCAATATAAGGAAAGAATGCTTCTAGTACTGGAGTCACCAGCTTATGATACTGCCTCACTTAATGAGATCAATGTGACATATCGATACATTAGAGGAGGATCTTTTTTTAGCTGGGAAAATAGATTCGGACACATATAATTTCATTGACATCATTTCTCCAAAGACGCCAGTGATGTTCGGCATACCGAAGATCCATAAGGATGTGGATAACCCCCCTATGAGGACATTGGTTGATGGAAGGTCTTCTATGACCTATCCATGTTCTAGATTAATCGACAACATCCTGTCAAAATATTTAAAACTAATTCCATGTATTTGTAAAAATTTGTGGTCCTTCTTGACTAATATTAATGTCATCCCTTTTGATGCCACTTTGAATTTTTTGACTATAGATGTTGTCGATTTATATACATATATTCCCCATAAAGAGGCTGTAGAATGGATTAGACTACTTCTTATGGATCTTGGGGCCCCACAGTCTGAAATAGATACTGTTATGGAACTGCTTGACATAGTTCTTTCCTCTAACTTTTTCATGTTTGACCAAGAATTCTATCTACAGAAACAGGGGATATGGCTAGCCTGGGCATGCAGCATAGCTAACCTGTTTGTAGCTTTTTGGGAAAAACATTACCTTATGGCTAATTTGGATCTGATGAATTCTGTTAACTATTACACTAGATTTTTGGACGACATCTTCATCCTTTTTAAAGGAGGAGATGAGGAAGCAAAAATCTTTGTTGATACACTCAATACGACCACAGAATTTCTTAAATTTACACATAAGTTCTCAAACATGGAAATTGATTACCTAGACGTGAAATTATTCAAGGATTTTGATAAAAAAGTTTTTTTGTCAACTATTTTCAGAAAACCTACATACTGCAATTCCTTTCTGCACTATACTAGTTTTCATCCTACAAAACAAAAGAGGTCCATTGTTAAGGGCCAACCTGTTAGAGCAGGAAGGATGTGTAGTTCCTTGGATGATTTCCGTCAGGAATGCCTCTTTTTAAATGCGTTATTTATTAACCGTGGATACCCGTTAAGCCTTTTAGAAGAATTAATAAAGGAAGTGGACCAGAAAAGGGTTGAAGGTTTCTACAAGCCTCTTCTTGATCAGTTTAATATGGGTCAAAATAATTCTGGTTTGGACTTTGCTCGTATAGAACCCATGTTTATTGACAAAGGGTCCGAAAGAAATTTCTCTTTGAGTTTCATTACCAGTTTCTGTTTGAATTCTCAAGCAATATGGTCCATTATTTTGAAAAATTGGCATTTTATAGCTAGTACCCCTTTATTATTGGATAAGTTGGGACCCCGACCCTTCGTCATTTACAAAAGAGGTAGCAATCTTAAGGAATTGCTTCAAAGTAAGGGGACACCGGGCTCTTTTAATAGACAAAAAGGGACGTTTAAATGTGGTGGTTGTAACTGGTGTAAATTAATAAAAACAGGAAATGCGTTTACAGTTAGAAATAAAAAATACCAGATACAACATAAGATTTCTTGTGAAACAAAATCAGTTATTTATGTAGCCCTATGTAATTGTTGTTCAGCCTTCTACATAGGTAAGACTGATCGTAAGTTTAGGGAACGAATTTACAAACATGTATACGCAATAAGAAATAATAAGATAGAAAATGCATTAGCTAAACATGTTGGTTCTAATCCGGGCCATAACTTTTGCTTTATGGTCATTGACCATGTAGCGTCTAGTATTAGAGGTGGCCCTTTTTCCTTAATACTTGAAAATTATGAACTTGAATGGCAGTTAAAGCTTGATGCATTCAGGTCTCCTGGCCTGAATGAAAACTGCAACATTTCATCAGTTTTAAAATTAAGGAGCTATTTGAGGTAATAATGCATCTATTTAGTATTAAAAATACCTCATTAAGTTATTAATTTATTATTAACGATTCATCACTACTAGTGATTAGTTTGTTGATATTTATATATACATTTTTTATTTATTAGTTTTTTATAAAAATAATAGAAAGTATTTGTAATTTATTGTTTATTATACATAAAATAATTTTATATTTTATATATATGTATTTATTAAACTATATATATTTTTATTTTATGTTTACATTGATGTCCTTATTATTAGTAATGGTCTAACATTTTTGAAGTTATTTACTATTTTTTCTGTTTATGCATTTTTGAAAAACTGAACTAGTTTACTAGGATATGATGTTGTTTGAGTCACTTCCTGTTTTTTTTAATATAAATACTAACGTTTTTTAACTGTTCTGATTGCCTCTGAGGAAGCCGTGATATTTGTTACGGCGAAAACGCTTGTTTATCAAGTTAAATAAAATTGCGTTAAGGAAAAGTAGTTTTGTTGGATTGGCTTGCTGGATACAAGGTTGCCTGTTGGTTCGATTTTTGTTGTTTTTGCTTTCTTGTACTGATTTATAAAAAGCCTATGGCAGCACAGGATTTGTTACAATGGACACCAGAAGCAAAATCTGCCTTCTACAAACTGAAACAGTTAATAGCGTCCTCACTAGTTTTGGGATTACCAAACTATCATAAATGTTTTTTTCCAAACTGTAGATTGCAAGCAAGGTTACATGACATCAGTGTTAACACAACAGAATGGGGACAAGCAATGCCTATTGCTTATTATCCATCACAACTGGACCCAGTGGCACGGTCTTTACCTCAGTGTGTACAAGCAGTAGTTGCAGATGCAATGGCAGTACAGGCTATGGCCTCACTAGTGTTGTTCCACCCTCTCACATTGAGAGTGCCTCATGCAGTCGTGATTATTTTACTGCAAGAAAAGGTAGCATATCTTTTCCCTGCTAGGCATCTTTCCTGTACGACTATATTCTTGAGCCAACCTCACATGACAATTGAACGATGTACAACTTTGAACCCTTCTACATTGCTCCCAACCCCTGCAGATGGCACACCACACAGCTGCCTGCAGGTGATTGAGCAAAAGACACTGCCTAGAAAATATCTTACGGATGTTTCCTTGGATGATGTCGAGGTGACATACTACGTGGACAGCTCATGCAAAAGGGGTGCTGCAGGACAGAACCTAGCAGGATATGCAGTAGTTTCTGACACAGACATTATAGAAGCGAAATCTTTACCACACAGTTTATCTGCACAAGCAGCAGAATTGATTGCCTTGACACGGACATGTACCTTAGCAAAGGGTAATGTGTGAACATTTTTACTGACAGCCAGTACGCTTTTTCTACTTTACATGTTTTTGTGCAACAGTGGAAAAATCGAGGAATGATAACATCTACCGGCAAACCGATTAATCATGCACAGTTTATTTTAGATCTTTTAGAATCTCTTCAGTTACCTCAGAAAGTAGCTATTTGTAAATGCATAGCTCATACCAAACAACAGGATAGGATTTCAAAAGGTAATGCGAGAGCTGATACAGCTGTAAAGCAGGCAGCTTCAGAAGTATTTCTTTTGAATGAGGAATTACAACCCTCTGAGATTTTAGACTTAGAAATGTTAAAAACAATACAGACACTTACTACAAAAGCTGAAAAACAAAGATGGGTAAAACGAGGAGCAATTCTTGAAAAGGAGCTGTACATCTCTAAAGAAAGGAAACTGATATTGCCATCTAATTTGTTTAGATATGCAGCTTTGTTGAGCCATGGGCAGAGCCATGTCTCAACAGGGGGGATGGTACAGCTGGTCACATATGGCTTCTCAAATTACTCTAAAAAATTCTGTTTGTTATGTCACACCTGTAACAAACATCATGCACAAGGGGCATTAAAGCCCAAGCAAGGGAGTTTCCCTACACCACCGTATCCATTTCATACTATCTGTATGGATTTCATAGAGTTGAATAAATGTGAAAATAAGAAGTATTGTCTTGTCATTGTAGATATGTTTTCCAGATGGATGGAAGCCTTTCTGACTAAAAATCCAGATGCTACAACACTAGCCAAAATCCTTGTCAAAGAAATCATCCCTAGATTCGGCATTCCGGAAAGGATCTACAGAGACAATGGCACGCACTTCGTGAATCAGACCATACAACAGCTAAGTAAATATTTTGGAATTTCTTCAAAGAATCATTGTGCGTATCACCCTCAGTCAGCGGGGCTAGTAGAGAGGCATAATGGGATTTTAAAAAGTAAGCTAAGGAAGTTAATATCAGAACCACAGAGAAATTGAATGTACTGTTTGCCCCTGGCACTGTTGAGCATGAGAACTGTTCCAAATGCAAAAGGATTGACTCCTTTTGAAAAGCTCTTTGGAAGGGCTTATTATATACCTCAGTGGAAATCTCTCATGCCCGCAGACCAGGAAGCTGATGGTACATTAGCAGAGTATATGTGTAAGTTATTAAATTCTAAACATTTGTTGCAGTTAAATTCTGTTTCAGATAAAGAATGAACCAGACCGTTAGAAGTGGCAGTGTCCCCAGGAGCTTGGATTTGGCTGAAGGTGGTCAAAAAGAAAAACTGGGCATCTCCAAACTGGGAAGGTCCATATCAAGTGCTTTTGTCAACACCCACTACAGTCAAGATTGCGGAGCGTGCCTCTTGGATCCACCTGATGCACTGTAAATTAGTTAAAGATTTTGAACTGGATAAAAATCTTGTCATATGCCAAGAGTAAAAATGATAGAGTCCAGGAGAAACAGGAATGCAGAACAACCCTTTCCTCAGAAGTATTGCATAATCATCCTGTTAACTGTACTAGTGACAATAATCTTTTTGCTGTGGCCTTTTCTTTTCCCAGCCACACAGACTGAATTGAATAAACGTGAAGCGTTACTCATAAACTGGCATCCAAACTTTAACGCTTACCAGGCAATTAAATATGTGCATGCTCAGACTTTCAATGTTTCGAATTGCTGGATTTGCACAGCATTGCCGACAGCATACGGGGGTTATTAATGACTGCAGTCCCCCTAGGGGTCAATGAGACCTGGGAGAACTTGATTTATGATACCTCAACCATTACAGCACAAGATAAAATAGCACTGCACTTGTCTGTTCCACAAAAGGGAACTGTGTTTTTATAAAAATGATACTGTTCAGGTGGGTTGGAGCAATTGCAATGTGACTGTTTCTTATAGATGTTATACTAAAGGAAACAAAGTAGATCCTTATTGTAATACAAACTATGATTCATTTCTTGGATTGATGCACAAAACACTTGATGAAGTAAAACATAATTCTGTTCTTTATAAACAGCTGTCTATAATTGATAGAAAATGTTTCATGCAGGGCAAGTGTACATTCATAGCAAGGTTACTACTAAAGTAGAGGATTGTTATTTTGTGTGTGGCAGAAAGGCATACAAATGGTTACCTGAGAATAGGTCCGGCAGTTGTTTTTTGGGTTACCTGGTTCCGGCCATACAACACACTGCAGTTTTGCCTCATGGGAAAATTCAAAATGTCCGAGAGCTTGTCAAGAAACCTGAGAATCCTGTGGGACGAATCGATGTTCCTTGGAAAGACCATCATTCCCTAGGCAAAGGACTGACACACATGGACTTGTGCGATAGCGTTATACCGTGGGCAGGCATATCACCAGCATATGGAGCAGTGAAATCGATCTGGGAGCTGAGAAAACTGTCAAAACTTCTTGAAGTAATGAGCAACGCAACTTTTTCTGCTCTTGAATTGGTGACTGATGAACTGAATGCTAAGAGAACTGTAGTGCTCCAAAACCGCATGGCTCTCGACTTCACCCTAGCGGCGAGGGGTGATACGTGCGCTTTAATCCAAGAAGAATGCTGTTCATATATTCCTGACCGTAAACACGTGATAGACAATCATCTTGAGGTGATTCAGCAAGTGTCGGCCATGACGAAACCAGGCCCAAACCCACTGATGGACTTTTTCCAGAAATGGTTTGGGGGGTGGGGTACCATCCTAATGAACATCCTCATTGCCATTTGTGTAGGTATGCTCCTACTGGGAGTATGTGTTTGTTGTGGTATCCCCTGCATGAAAAGACTGATTAAAGACCTTATAGACATGTCAGTTTCTGAAACCTTATATCAAAGTACTGAGTTTGAAGAACTGTTAAAAGACTGAAAATGCTTTCATAAGTTTAAACTGAATGACTCCCTTTACTGCAAATCCAGAGTGGAAGAGGTTAGGAGAAGAAAACAAACTGTTTATGCTTATTTTGAAAGTAGAATAAAAGTATTAATAGGGGGAAATGTTAGAAAAATATGTATTAATGTGTGCATTAGTAATATGCTTAGTGAATTCAGAGCCTAAAAGAGTTAACACATTTATTCTATTTCATACTGCACAAATCTGTACAAACTGCAGTTGCCTTTTGACCTTGTACTGTCAGCTAAATCTTGCTTGTGCCTTGGAAATTTACTGAGAAGCAGATGATTTCTGCTTGTGTTAGGAAAATAATGAATAGAACAATACTGCTTATATGAAACTTAGACAGGAAGTTCCGCTGTGCCATGAGAACATATACAGCTGTAGAAGTAATAGATAATTAGGACAAAGCCTGCTTGAAAATATAAACTGCAATCAGCATTTGCTTGTATTTGTATTATAAAAGTAACAGTTTACAAAAGACGCTTGTAAATGAAGTACTGGTCACCAAGGCCAGATTGTTTTTTGAAAAAGTTTCTCACAAATCTATTCATGTCAGCAGAAAATCTGAAGTAACACCTGCTGTAGAACAATGCTTAAAGTTGTGTTTGATTACATCAGCTTAGAAGGCCGTGTCTTGTAAAACAGTATAAGAATGAATGTACTTCCTGTTAGTAGTTAGACAAATCCTTGTATTTGCATGTTTTTGTCTCCTTGCTGCAAGTAAATTAAAGTGCCTTAACTGAACCTTACGTGTATTGGTCTTTGAAGTTTTTTCCTTTGACACCTTGATACATGTCACCTGTGTATTCTGCATGTATAAATCTAGATGGTGGCGGACATCAGTTATGCTTATGTAGATGAGGGCAATTTAGGTCTAGTGGCTAGTCGCAGGACATAAAATGCAAAACTGTTGCACAGGGATAGGCCAGATGGGCATGTCTCTAATGACAAATGTGGATGCTGTGAGATTAGAATCCATACAGATTCTCACAGACACACACAGGCATATGCATACACACACACACACACACACACACACACACACACACACACAATTTGGATGATGTGAGATTAGAGCCTTACCTATCTAGTAATACACACTATAGCTTGCAGTACTTATTGCATGCACCACAGAGTTTATCTGATAGCAGAGTGTCAGCCAGTGGTCTTAAGGTGGATGACATCAGCAGGCCTTATAAAGGGGGGCCAATGGTGAGGCCAGCAGATAGTCACGGGCCTTAAAATACATAACCATTGCACAAAGACAAACCAGATGGACATGTCTGTGGTGCTACAAGGAGATAAATTTACATACACACACAGAAGTTGGATGATACAAGATTAGAATCCATACCTATTTACTGTTAAACACTACAGTTTGCAGTACTTATCACATGTGCCACAGAATTTATCAAATATTCAATTTTCAGCCAGTGCTCTTCAGGTGGATGACATCAGCAGGCCTTGTAGTGGATGGACTTTAGAGGCTAGCAGCCAGTCACAGGGCCATAAAAGCATACCAGTCCACAGAGACAGCCCATATGGGCATGTCTATAGTGCTGTGAGGGATATATTGATACACACACAGAGTTGGTTGATATGGGGTTTGCATACCATTGCATGGAGATAGCCCCTATGGGCATGTCCATAGTGCTGTGAGGGGATATACTGATACACACACACACACACACACACACACACACACACACACACACACACACACAGAGTTGGATGATGTGAGATTAGAACCCCTACCTATCAAGGTAATACTCACTATAGCTCACAGCACTTATAGGTTCATAGGTTGGTACTGAGCTATCTGCCCGAAGGCATATATTAGCCCAGCCACATTGTGCGGTATTCACCGCCCCTTTAGTAGTTCCCTAGACCCTTGTACTAGCAGCTAGTACCCTTGGCCCCTATCTAGTAGTGCTGTTGGTGTGATCCCCGGTGTGAACTTTCTGTTACCCGTCCACTCATCAAGTTTCCTCTTGAAGAGTGATAGTGAGGGCCTCTGTCTTATGTAGATCGGGACCCTGTTCCATAGTAAGGGAAATCTCTACAAAGGGAATCTATCCCTCCAGCATGTCCTATTCATTGTTGTGTTGAGGTTTATATCTCTAGAGCATGTAGCTCAAGTAGATTTGGTTTTGCTATGATGGAGCATGTTCAATAATTCTGGGTTGGACATGGCTCTGTACGTTAGACAGAGATCGCCTCTGAGAAAGCGGTATGCAACAGAGAACAGTCTTAGCTTTTTCAATCGTGCTGCATAGTGCAACTGTTTGAGGCCAGTAATTCTCTTGGTTAGGTACCTCATCTCTCCTGCTGCTGGAGATGTCTAGCCAGGTACATTCCAATTGGCGCATTGTACTCAATAATGGGTCTAATGAGGGAAGAGTAGAGGGGCACCATTACATCCTTTGATCTTGATGCGAACCCTTTCATGATCAGATGGGTCACATAGAAGGATTTTCTAACCACTTTGGCAACATGGTTATCAAAGGAAAGCTGACTATCTACTTGGGTCCCTATATCCCTTATTTCTTCTTCAGATTTCAGGGGATTACCTCCTATGTTGTAGTTTGCGGTTACTCGTTTTTTTCCAAAGGGGATTACTACGCATTTTTTTGCATTTAGCTTGAGACCATGGCTTTGACACCATGCATCAGTCTCATTTAGGCCCTTCTGGAGGATCTCCATGTCAGCCAGAGACTCTATTATAGCACCCAGTTTGCAGTCATCCACAAACTTAGTCAGCCACAGCCCTTCCATGCTTGCCTGTACTTCTGAGAAGTATATGCCAAACAGGAGGGGCCCCAGGACAGAGCTCTGAGGCACACCACTCATTACTGGTCTGGATTTGGACATAGATCCCGCTACTCTTACTTTATGGGATCTGTCTGAGAGCCAGTTTGTGATCCATCTTGTGACGTAAGGGTTTATGCCCGGGCTTGTGAGCTTATCAATAATACCTGAATGGGAAATGGTGTCAAATGCTTTAGCAAGGTCAAGGTAAGCCGTGTGTACCTCCTTTCCCTTATCTATAGCCTGAGTAACTGTCTCAAAGAAATCCACCAGGTTCAGGAGGCATGATCTGCTCTTGATGAAGCCGAACTGTGTGGGGTCCAGTGACTGGAGGTACCCAAATCTCTCCATTTATGAGTTCCATAATGATTCGCTCCATAGCTTTACAGATCAGACTGGTCAGGCTTATTGGTCAGTAGTTCCCAGGGTCAGTTGTAGCCCCACCCTTGTGTAACAGGACCACCATTGTCGTGCGCCATTCTCTGGGCACATATCCGGTGGAGATGCTGAGACTGAACAGGGTATTAAGATGTGGGGTTAATTCCTTTTGGAGCTTGCATATGACACAGCCTGGGACACCATCTGGTCCCATGGAGGCAGTGTTTTAGCTTTAGACAGAGCCTTGTTAACCAACGTATCAGTAATAATTGGACTTACACAATCCCCTGGAATGGTAATAGGCCCTGTAGGTAGTGAGGGGGGGAGGAATTTGCACTGAACCTGTCAGCCAAGATGTTGGCAATGTCAGAAGGGTCAGTGTATTTTGTTCCATTTTGTACTAGCTCAGAACAGACCTGAGTGCTGCCATTTAGGTTTTTGACATAGCCATAGAAGACCTTATGGTTATCCTTGGCATCCTTGGCAACTTTCTTTTCAAAATTAGCTTTAGTTGACTTGATCACATGTGCCACAGGTTATGTCTGTTATTTATGTTGATGCAGACACAGTACTTGTGGAGTGCACAAACTGGCCTTGTGTTACACAGCATGTGTAGCCTGCAGAGTGATACTGCTTGATACTGTTATTGTATCTAGTGTCCTAGGGCTGGGATACCTGGTAATATCTCTGCTATGTGTCACACTTACCAGTCTGGCCATATGTGGCTGTTTCCACTTTGATAGATGGACATGTGGCCAGGGACAATATAGCATGTCCAAGGCATGCATTGCAGTCATTGTATATTACACCACCTGTGTACCTGTGTCTGTCTACAGGGTGACATTCCACAGGCACATGGGTCTGTGGGTGAGTGGTTTATGTACTGTTGCAGCCTTGGTCTGGTTCCAAGGGACAACTGTTGCTATGTGTAAGTGCAGATAACCCCAGTATTCTGGGGTATGTGGGGACATTTGTACATCCCCACCCATATCTACATCAATGTGTATCTATATGCATGTGTATAACAGGGATGTCTCCTTAAATGTTGTTGTGTGTTTGTTATGTAAATGTGTTATAAGATATATGTGGAGAGTCTGTGTGTCATTGCACTGTATATATATATATACATATATATATATATATATATATATATATATATATATATATATATATATATATATATATATATGCCACATACTGAGAGATACACTCATCAAGCGTGAGTGGGATAGGTAGAAACAGATATGTAAATGTAGCTGTATTTATGTACAGACATATTTCCACATTGCAGGTTTTTGGGCGGTAGAGGTGATAGACTTGGGGTCAAGTTAGCTAAGTTTAGGAGCATGCCCAGTGTGACTGTCAGTACTTACAAGGTGACTCCAGGCCTGAGCTACCTGTACTCCAGTCTGGGATTATGTGTTTTGTAGGCCATTGGCTGGTGCACCTGTTACCATAGTACGCACTTCTCTGATATGGTCCAAGGCATTCCCCGGCTGTTTGATGACCTTAATATGTGACTCATACCTCACAATTGTACAGAGCTTCATGGACTGTCCAGCATTTTGCCTCATATGTTTAGTCCATTTTACATAACATTGTGGTTTTCTGGCAAATTAGTCAAGATTGAAGTCAATAAATAATGACAGATATTTGAGTTTCAGACTCCATACACATCAGGAGATTCATGTTAATGCAAGACATGTTATTCTAATGACATTTTACATTTGTAAGAGCAAATATTTAAAACCTGTCCCTCTTTGTTGGCCTTGGTACCACTTTTACTCATGGCTTTGGTCAGATTTCATACTCTAAGAGGTTGAGAGGTATGATGTGACTGAGGTAAATGACATAACACCACACACAGGGTGACAGTCTGCATACCTCTCCCTGTACATGTTTTTGCAGAATGTCTAGCATTTCACCCCATAAGTCTGGTCTGTTCCTCATACATTTGTGGTTTTCTTTTACTATATTGTAAACAGCACTCATTGCATTGTTATAACTACTGACACATTTCAGTGATGACCTTTACATCCTGCAGCTAATCTGACCTGTTCCAACCTGCTGTTATACTAGCCACCTGCTAGGTTACTCAGAGTGTGTATAATGTCTTTCTGTAGGTATGGCCCTTTGTCCTCCCTTTCACTCTGGCTTTGTCCAGCTTTGTTGCAGTAACAGACTGCAAGGTTATGACAGTCTGTGGGAATACCACCATATGAGTACCTCACATGCAAAAGATGATTGATGCTGTCAGATTCAAACCATCAACACCATCACCCATGTTACTGTCCCTGGCCCAGTGAGCCACACTAGCCACAAGGCAGAGAGGTAACATTCCTCACACCATAAACAACATACAGGTATTGTCTGGTCTGCTGGTATATGATTGCAGACTTACTGTTACAGCAGTTATGACCAGCCCATGTTCTGCTAGCACAGACAGTCATGCGACTGTCCTGTGACACCACTGTTTGGCATAGCTTTTGAATAATGATATGGAGTTTCCAGCCATGTGGTATAGTGGATATCATGGGACACATACTAGTGAACACAGTACCTGTTGTCCCAAGTGTCTGTTAGATTTGTAGAAGTAGCTCAGTACCCACTACAGATCTCTGCAAGTAGCCCAGTAGCACACTATATATAGCCACTATATTCCCTTGCATACATGTGACAGGTCCATACATATGCTACCATATTGTAGCACCCCTTACAAATGGTGTATAGGAGAGTGACTTACCTTGCGAATGCAGCAGTTGACAGACCTCTAGTTCTGGGCTCACTCTGTCTGATGCATGCAGTCCACAGCCAATACATGGTGAGGTACAGGTTGTGTGGTCTGGCTGGCATCATTTTTACTAATATGTACACAAGTCAGAGTAAGGTGTCAGTCCCTAGGGCCATAGGTTGTCAGTGCATGTGCTAAGCATTGTCTCTTGGCCAAGGCCAGGGCATATTGGGCATGTCTACATCTGCCTACAGAGACAGCCTCAATTGGTTCCTCCTCTGACTCCCCCTGTGGGTGCAGCTGTGATGACCTAGGCACTGGTGGGGTGCTGTGTATCCCTTACATTTGTTGGTCCTGCTGCAGCTGTTTTCACAGGATCATATTATGCAGCATGGCACATACTGTGAATATCTGTGCACATGTGGCTGAAGAGTACTGAAGGGCTTCACCTGATATATCAAGGCACTGGAACTGTGACTTCAACAGCCCAAATACGCACTCAGTGATGTTCCTAGTTTGCGCGCGTGCCACATTATGGCATTCTTTGGTGGGTGTGTGTGTATTTCTGATGGTTGTCATCATCCACAGTTCCGTTGCGTAGCCAGCATCCCCCAGTAAATGGCCATGTGGGATGTCTACCCCAAGCAAACATCTGGTACAGATGTGATGCATTTCAGATATGGGAGTCATAATAACTGCCAGGGCTGCCAGCACACACATTCAGGATAATGCCCTAGGCATTGCACACAACCTGGCAGTTGGAGTGGTACCCTTGCAGTTGACATAGATTCTACCCTTCTCACCGAGTCTTGCCTTGATGTGTACATGTATGTAATCTATGGCACCCAGTACCTCAGGGTAGTGTGCTATATGGTAGAAGAGTCGCATACTGTTGGCCCTCGCCTCAGGGGTGTGGGGAAAATAAATGTGCTCACTGGCATATGGTAACATGGCATCCAGGAACTGGTGGAGTACTCTGGAAGCAGACAGCTGTAAGACCCCTATCATGTCCCGAGTTGGTCTTTGGAAAGTACCTGTAACTAGTATCCTAAGGGCTACACATACCTTTGTTTCCACTGGGGTGGGTTCCCCTCTGTTGGCTCTGGGTCTGAGTTGAGGGCGGCAGAGCTCACTGAGTTCTTGTAGTATATTCCTGTCCACCCTGTAGTGCACTATAATCTCCAGCTCATGGAGCTCCTTGTAGGTTACCCTGGGCCTGAACACTCTTCTCCTTATAAGTCTATGCCTATGGTCAGCATCAGAAGCAGCTGCATTGACCTCAGCATCTAGCACATACATATGTAGCAGACCTGCAGCAGCCCCTAGTATTCTCTCAGTTATGGATTCCCTCAGTTGTCCCTAATGGACAGATATAACCTGTAAATGCTTCATCTTCCAGGCCCATGCTTACACTTATCAAGGGTATCAGAACTTGCCAGAGATTTGGGATGAATGGCTAGGCTTAAAAATCCTCTTGTGGTCATTAGCCTAGATAACACCTATAAACCTATAACATTCCCAAGTCTGTACTCCAATGGTACAGACTATGGGGGGAAAATCAGATTGCAGGGTGTATGCTTACTTTATAGTACTCTGCTGTAGGTGTAGCCTGTGTGGTTGACTACCTATGATGCATTTCACCTGCCAGGTACATCATTAAGAGGTTTTAATGGCCCTAGTTTAAGTGAAAAAGGGCACACCAGTAATTATATATCACTGGCTTCTCGGCCAGTTCTTTTTTTTTTTTTTTTTTTTTTGACAGCCTTCCTTGCTGAGCACTGTGGTGCACCATGCAAACCAATGCCACAAAGATAAACAGAACTTAGCAGTTTATAGACACCCCCCCCCAAGGAAGGCCACACTCAGCACAGCAGCTCGCTGTGGAAGCACAATAAAACACGTGCCTCAAAGGTAAACACATCTTAGCAGCCAGTGTACACACCCCCGCTCAGCTCAGCAGCACACCACACAATCAGGTGATGCTGAGCTCCTATGAATTTACAAGTCCTCAGACACCACCCCCCTTGATGTCAGCTACCTCTTCTGTGGACAGCAACATGGTTCTTTGCTTACATGGATAGGATCTGCGGACACAGATGCCCATTTGTGCTATTCAGTAACCCTAGCTCATATGCATACAGATCTCTGCACAGAACCTGGTAACTACATGGCTCCAGGCCCTGCCTCATTGGTAAACACAGCTGTGTAACATTATACATACTCCACACAGGGTCCTATAATGCATTACTGTTGCAAACTCATAAATTCTGTTTTTTACACTCTTTTCATATTTTTTACATAAAGGCATGTTTGTGCATTGCATAGCACTGCGCAAACATACCCAGGGTATAAAACCAAAAATACAATAATTTTACATTATTTTCCATACAGCTTTGGACCCACGGTGGATAGTTTTCCACATATCTGTGTCCACTATGATATTTCTGACACTCTTAAGTACACTTTTACAGCCCCTGATGTAATTTTTACATCCTGTACATGGAATTTTTCCGTGTACATTGTGGACACCAACATGGGGTCTGCAGGGCTGCCTAAATGCTTGCTGGATCACTGCACCAACCTCATTTGCATGCATTTCACCTGCTTATGAGGCGATTTGCATGCCATGGACACTTCAGTGTTTGCACACTTGTGCATGCCCCTCAGCTCCGTTTACTGGATTGCACCTGCTTCCTTCTGTGTAAGCACTGTGCCACTATGCCTACATGGAAAATAAGTCTGTGTAGGTTTTATTGAATCCCCCCCCCATCTTTGTGGAAAATAAGATAAGGTTGACCCAACATAAGAGCTTACAACTCAGATATTCTTCTTGCAACAGTCAGATCAATCAGTAAAGCATTTTTCCATTTTAAGAACCCCAAGTCACCCTGATGAGCTGGTTTAAATGGAGCAAGTGTTAGTTTCTCTAACCCAAAATAAAGATCCCAAGGAGGAGCCACCTGTTTCCTAGGATGCTTCTTATGCAACACACCTTTTTCATATGAAGTTGCATTGAAAGCGTGGGATAAATGAGCAGACACACTTAAATGGCTGACATATAAACCTTGATTAAGGAATAAGATAGGCCATTGAACAGTAACTCACACAAATACTGCATTGTCAGACAAACATTAGCTCTGAATGGTGCTGGTTTCTTTTGTTGACACAAACTAGAAAACCTTTTTTTCATATGCTAACATATGATTTTCTAGCAGCAGGCTTTCTTGCCTCTATAATACCCGAGTCATGTCCTCAGAGGACAGGTGCCTAAAAGGTATTACAACCTTATTATCTAGGCAGTCATAGGTTCATAGGTGTGTACTAGGCTAATGGCCCTGGAGCCTTTACCAGCCTAGCCCATAGAAGTGCCCTGGCACCATGCCGCCTGACATTAGTTTCCAGTGCCTCTATCTAGCAGAGCCACTGGAGTGATCCCCAGGGTGAACTTTCTATTTCCCATCCACTCATCAAGATTAATCTTGAAAAGGGCCAGTGAGGTGCTCTGCTTGACATGCATGGGAAGTCTATTCCAGAGCATGGACAGTCTCTAGGTTATGAACCTGTCCCTCCAGCATGTTCTGTTGATTGTGGTAATGAAGTTGAGCTTTCTGGAGTACGTGGTGTGGAGAGACTGGGATTTCTTTAGATGTATCATTTCTAACAGGGCTGGGTCAGACATGGCCTTGTAATTCAAGCAGAGATCGCCTCTTAGTAGACAATATGAGACAGAGAATAGCTGGAGTCCTCTGAGTCCATCCGTGTAAGACAAGTCAGTTGTAGTTGTTTGGGGTTGGGGTATATCAAACACCTCTGGACGTGTCCATTCAATGAGGAAGTTTGTAGTAACTGCCTCTGGCAATTTTCAAAAGCAGCAAGAACCACTGTTGCCAAGACCAGATAGGAGTCACCACAATCTTTGTGAGTCATTCTGAATAACCCTAGATATTAGTGTAGTGGGTGGAGAAGCATACAGGAACATCAATGCTCAATATAAAGAAAAAGCACCTTTTTCTATGATTTCTTACATGGAGTCCTTGATCAGAATTTTACCAACTGATTGTTGAGGGCAGAGGCAACTAGATCTATTTGAGGTGTTTCCCACAGCTGGATCAACTGGATCAATTCTTGGAAGCCTCCCCCCAATTCAAGTTCAATTCATCAGGGTCTTTCCTGCTCTGGCCCTGCTTGTCTACCACATAGTTTTACTCTGTCTCACTGTAATACTCTATGTAAGATGCCCCTAGAGTGAGATTGTGCTGAAAATGTGTACCCCAAACTACAATAGCTAGTCTGCACAGAGGATGCAGTCTGGTTTCCTCTTGCTTGTTTTGCAGTCTGGTTTCCTTTTGCTTGTTTATGTACACATCACTGTTATGTTGCATGTAAACACTTGAAGAGGTCCCAAAGACTACAAATGGTTGAGGGAGCTGAAAGCATTTATGAGAGTTAATACCTCTTACGTTTATGCATTTTGGTCTGTGCTTTTTTTCTCCAAAGGCCCTGCACTTTTATTCAGTAAATACTGCTGAGTTTATCCCCATAGGCACTGCTCCCTTTATCCCATAAACACTGCTCCCTTTATCCCACAGGCACTGCTACTTGTATCCAATAGACAGTGCTTCCAAATCAAAATCTGAGTAGTCTGTTGGTGACTGACTGTGGTGGAGCAAAAAGTAGGAATGGGATACCTGAATTTTGAGAAATTTGTTGTAACCACCCTGAACTTACCCTTTTTGTTAATGGGGAGACAAAAATGATTTCAGGTGCCATTTAATATTTCTCATGTTGAGCCTTGCAAATAGTATCATGAGTATCACAGATGTCCTACTACCCAGAATCCTAAGGAATTATTTGCTGATATAGCCGTCTGTGTGGAAAAACCGAGGAAAACCACTAAATGCAGATCTATTTTTTTCCTTCTGGAAGAAAATCTCTTTACACTGAACTGCTGAGTAGACACCCCAGGAAAACAATCCTGTTAGAAGAAGTTAGACAAGAGTTCTGTAAATTCTCTTGCAATCCCAGCCCATGTAGGAGATCTATTACTCAATGCAGGGATTCCTGACACTTTGAAACAAAGTCTTCAAAGATAAGCCAGTAATCTAAATATAAAAAAAAATGTTAGTACCTTGCAGTCAGCAGTAGGCTATCTCTCAGGAGCCAGACACTTTATGGACAGACATAGAGAAATAAATAAGCAAAAAGGGTAATGCAGAAAACTGATACTGTGATCCTGACACAGAAAACCTTAAGGAACCTGAAGTCAATATAAAACTCAAATGAGGAATAACAGGTAACAAGTTGTGAAGAGACAGCATTTTGAAATTGGAACCTATCACAAACTGATTCAGAAAGGAAAGACACAGAACTGGTCTCCAAAAATCCCCCTTCTTTGTCACAGGAAATATCCTAGAATAAAACATTTCCCATAAGTAAGCAGGAGGAAGCACAGGTTTTATCACCTCTTGAGCAAGCATATGCAGAATAACAGAAGGTAGATGAACAATCTGGTCTGGTGGATGAGAAGGAACCCCCCCACCAAAGATAGAATGGAGGTTCAGACTTTCTTGAGGGATTACAGGACTTTTAAAATGTTGCTTTCCAGTAGCTTGATGGAACTGTTTACTTTGCTTCTCAAATAAAGTTGTGGTAAGAGCATTAACCCCTTTACAAAACAGGAGGAGGACTGAAAAATAGATCCCCTCAAATCAGATCACCTCTCTCATTATACTTTTTAACAGCCTCTGCAGCAGATACTCAGACAACTATTACTCTATCCAAGGTAGAATTCAGAACTGGATTTTTAACATCCTCCATGAGGTTGTAAGAATGCAGCCAGGCAAACCTCAACATAACAGTCCCAGAGATGTCAGCCCTGGCAGTGACATCAGCAGAATCATAAGCACGGCAAACTGTGGGTAGCAATATGTTGGCATCTGTTTTCTTTTGTGTGGAGAAATCTGCTTTGTGCAACTTGAATCTCTAGAGGCACATAAGACACCAAGTTGCAGAAAGCAGATTTCTTCTCACAAGAGGAAACAGATTCCAAAATATTCCTCATATTCTCACACAAGACAAGCACAGACTTCAACATATAAACATCACAGCTTATAATTCTAAACCACTGTTGCAGAAAAATACACCCTTTTCTCATATTTATCAAACGTTTTCCCATCCTTGTCAGAATGAGATGGATTAGCATTAACTATATGGTTAGCAGCAGCTGGATATATTAAATCAATAGCTACTGGGTCAGATCTGGGGTGAGTGTGTGAAAACTTAAATGACTAAAGCACTTTATAAACCCTATCTTCTTTCTTGGTGGTAGTCTGGCTGTCAGGGAAACTGCAGACAGTGACAAAAGCATCCTCCAAAGCAGACAGAACAGAGGGAATCTGAGTATGTTCTGCAAACAGCTGATTCATTCTAGAAATGGTTTCAGATAAAGTGAATCCTTCATATTCTCTTCAGAATTTGAATCACAGTTTTGAGGAGATGACACATACTCTATGCTTTTATAATCATAACGAGTTCATACTCTAGAATTTGCTCAGAAAACGAAGCATCCCTTTTCTTTTACCCGAAACAACTGAACAGGAATTGTCAAGATTCTGCACTTAACCCCAAGCTAATCACAATAAATTACTTCTGTCTAGGGTAACTGAAACAGAAAAAGATATATGTTTAAGTTTTTGTTGCAGTTTGACAGAAAAATCTGAAGACACAGACCCACTTATTTTAGCAAAAAAACTCTCATGAATGGGCATTGCATTCTGGCAAAGTACATTGGCATTCTCTGACCCTACTCCCAGGACAGACAAAGGTGCCTCTCCCTTGCCCATCAGGGCACTCCAACAGCCACAGATGATGCATCCTACACCCAGTCCATGGTGGCTGTAGAGACTGCACCAGTGAGATCCAAAGGAAAAAGATGACTGCTCCAAGGAACCAGCTTCGGCCACAGCAGAATCACCCACCTATGGCTGAAGCATTTCATAGCCTCCTGTGGTGACAAATGCTGTGTGACAAATGCTGTTTAACAATCTTTTTCTTTTTCTGTCTGGAAGAAGGCAGAATTGAGGAACTGGTAGGTTGTTCCATGATTAAGCTAAAAAATGTGCCTGGTTCTCAGAAAAGTCATGCAGCAGTAGTTGTTGAATCAGTAGGTAATAAAAAAGTAACTTTTTCTACAGTATAACACTCTAAAAACACTTTTTGCTCAGCCACATAAAGTAAACTAACACCAGTTTATCAAGAGAAAAAGTAATGTATGTGCATTTTAACAACTTTTTTTTACCACAAAACTAAAAAAAAATAATGCTCCCATTTAAAAGTGAACAAAAGTCACGATAGTCAATAAAACACTTTACTTTTACAGAAAAAGTAAATTTACAGTCACAAAAACTAAAGTGGAATTTTTTTTCCCCTGAAGGTAACTTATCTGTCCAGTAGTGAAACAGAATTAGCTGACAGTCAATCCTCAAAAGCCCTCGGTGGTAAGAAAATAAGATGGGCTTTTTGCCTAAACCTGACTTTTATTAAGCAAATCTCAAACTACCTTAATTGTTTGGGTATGTCAAAGGCACCCTGAAAGCTCCTGAAGTGTCTGGCTGTTGTAGCCTTAGAATATAACCTACATAGCTAATGCTACCTTAGTAGTCATCAAATGAAGAACATCGATTAAACCTTCAAACAGATTTGACCTTTCACTAAAAAGAAACTGAAGAAAAGAAAAGTAACATCCCTACTCTACAAAATACAAACCAAAACAATCCAAAATCTTTGAAAATCATTCAGTAAATTACCTCACCCAGGTATTACCAAAGAGACAACTCCCTCCTCTAGGCTCTCCCTGAAACTATCGCCACAGTATTCGATACTCACTTTATTCAACTCATTACCAACCTTGTTAATAACAGTACCTATCTAAATGACAGTCTGTATCCTAGTTCCCCAAAAACTACATTCACCCTAAAAAACAATTCCCATGGTCACAATAAAAAAGCTCCAAAAATTAAAACTCACATCTCTGGCTACAGTCAGTGTTCCAACAAAGTACCTTAAAATTCCAGCAGAAGCCATAGCCTACCCAGTTTCCATTCATCCCAACAGGTCAGTCCAGGAACAGTACCTTATAGCCATCTGGAAAAGATCCATGCATTGTACCCCTACATAATGGGAGTAAGTCTGAATAACTATCGATCCATCACCTAATTGCCATCCTTTCACTAAATGTCTCTAAATTCTTTGAGAGATGTGTTCATACCCATTTTCCAGTGTATGTTGGACAATGAAATTATCTCCCCCAATACAATACGGCTGCAGACCCAATCACATTATGCAACGGCATTTTTGGAGTTCATGAATACTGTCAACCTCAACAGAAACAATAGTAAAACAGTCAACACTCTCTTCTTAGATCTGTCAAAACCATTTGACAAAATCTCACACAGCATACTCCTTCAAAAATGTTAATTCATGGGCCTCTCAGTCTAAGCCCTACAATGGTTCAGTAGCTATCTTTCAAACAGACACCAAGCTATTACAGAGTTCAAATTCTCCTCTTTTCTCCCATTTACATTAGGGGTACCTCGGGGTTCAATCTTAGGGCCTTTGCTTTTCAACATTTTCATAAATGACCTACAGACAACCTCTAATCTTGCTATGCTGGTACATTAGGCAGATGGCTCAGTTCTTATCTGTACAGAAGAACATCTTGACTCATTACAAATAAAAATTCAAGAGTAATTTTCCTCCAGAATCCTCTATTTATAACTTTTAACTTTTGCTAAATTCTCAAAAGACCAAATTACCCCACTTTGCTCCCTAATTGCGGAGCAATACTTAGCCAGACCATACAATTACTTCCCTAAACAGTATTCAAATTCAACAAGTTGCTCAGGTCAAACTACTTGAGGTCACTATTGATTATAATTTAAAGTTTGACATAGAAATACAAGAACTAGTAAAAAAAAGCATAAAAGAAACTCTGGACCATATACTGCATAAATACAATTCTGACTGAAGACAGCAGTAAAACTGCAATCTCTGCCAACCTACTTCTAACACTATTTTATGCCTCACCTGTACTCACTAATCTACACTCCAACATGGCTACAACCATGTTACAATACAATTTCAAAATTTGTATACAACCTTCCCTATTGGTCTCATCATTGCATAGCCCTCCAAAAACTCAGATGGCTGGAGCTACAATTCAGCTACACTCATCTACTTATGTCACACTGTCTAGTCTATAAAATCAATGCATTTCCCAGTCTAAAAACTATCCTTACAAAATATGTACCAACATACAAATCCTGACAAAGCATACATAGAGTTAACAACTAAATCTCCACGGTATTAAACACTCTCCGTCTAAACCTGAGGCTCAATGACAACCTTTTCTCATGCAAAACACAACTGAAAATCAGCCTGATGGACTTATACTTTTGTTCTTGAAGTACACCAGGAAAATTAATTCCTGCAATGACCTTACTGGCTGTTCTGGGGATGGACAAACCTAATGGAATAATCAAGAGAGACTCCTGTGCAAATAAAGTGTATGTAATAAAACAATTGTAAATAATTCAATCCGTAATACAAAAAGGTTGTAAATAATTCAATCCACTAACTTTTCTTATACGCACTTACTCTTACTCTGCTGGAATTAGCTGTACTCACTTTAAAAACATTTTCTATCACCCATTCCTACAACATAGTTAGCATTCTTTAGAAACTGGTTTCACATTTATATTCTGCTATTCCCTTTCTATATTCTTATTTTTTATTCAATAAGTAAATATAATCAGAATGTACGTTACCATCAATGACTGCCACAGAATTATGTACTTGTTTTAAGATTCAGTCTCACATAATATTTTTACATTCTTATTTTTATAGCTGTTTCATGTATTGTTGTTACATTGGTGCTTTTCTCCTCGGGCATCTGCTGAACAGAGGTTCAATGCCCATTTGGATTTCCTGATAAAGAGAGAGATAGACAGATAGATAGATAGATAGATAGATAGATAGATAGATAGATAGATAGATAGATAGATAGATATTATAATACAAATAATCTGACAGTATGGTAGATCGAGAATCATGCTTGAGACTTCTAGGTTTGCTTCTGTGGCAAATTGCACCTCTGCTGTGCATATTGCTTGGCTGTCTCACCTCTGCTGTGCATATTGCTTGTCTATCTCATCTGTGCTGTGCATATTGCTTGTCTATCTCATCTGTGCTGTGCATATTGCTTGTCTGTCTCACCTCTGCTGTGCATATTGCTTGTCTGTCTCACCTCTGCTGTGCATATTGCTTGTCTGTCTCACCTCTGCTGTGCATATTGCTTGTCTGTCTCACCTCTGCTGTGCATATTGCTTGTCTGTCTCACCTCTGCTGAGCATATTGCTTGTCTGTCTCACCTCTGCTGTGCATATTGCTTGTCTATCTCACTTCTGCTGTGCATATTGCTTGTCTATCTCATCTGTGATGTGCATATTGCTTGTCTATCTCTCATGATCCTGCTTCAAAGTACAGGGTGCTGCATGGCTGTTAAATTGTAAGAATGTGGGTATCCTGACAAGCTTCTGTTATCTTGTATGACTATGCAGGGTAATAACAAAGTTGTGAAGGTTTGGGTATTTCCAAGCTTCTACTCTTAGGCATATACATGTGGTAGTGGTGTTTTGCACTGATCTCATAACCTCATCAAACCTTGTGGGCATAAGTTGGAGCAGCCAACATGAACGCTGTTCCACTCTGCCCATGCTGAAACAAAAAGAGGCAAAATCCTACAAACACTATATAATTTGTACCATTTTAGAGCATCTTCACTAATGGTATCCTTCACATTGTGTCTCATTTCTACAGGATATGATGATGCAAATGACCCACACCCATGTCAGCTGCAAATGGACCCCTGCCCATGTGACTGCAGCTCCTGAGGATGACAGGGCTGGGAGTGCCTCATTTGGGGTTCCAACCTCCCAAGACAGGTAGCCTGGCTTAATCCCTTGATACAGCATAGTTATCAATGCAGATTGAGGTGTGGGAAGAGGATGACAATGCACTGGCCAGTTGGGTAGCCACCACCCTGTCCTTCCTGGAGGACTGCAGCTATGTTCAACCAACACACCCCAGTCCTCAGGCCATGACTACAGGACTTTGACCCTGTCACTGGCTATCCTGACCCATATGAACCATCTTCAGGGCAAAATTGATATCCTTTTGGGCTGGTTGACAGCTAACACTTTGCCCATACCTCAACTTATATCCAGCTGTGTGCCTACATGCCTTATTATATCACACTCTACCCCTTGAGAATTTTTCACGTTTATAAATCAACCATTTCCACCCTTTGTTTGTCTCATTCCAAAGACTATCTCCCACTCTTCGTGTGTTCACATCAACTTGTTTGACTGTACTCTTGTACTTTTATGACCCTTCTGACACTGACAATAATTCTCCAGCTCTCCTCCTATAGTTTCTCAGTAACATTTCCCATCATCTAATCTCTCTCTCGAAACACACGGAAAGACACACACACACACATGTGTAATGTGTGTGTATATTTTATTGATATATTTTATATATATATATATATATATATATATATATATATATATACACACACACACACACACACACACACACACGCGCGCGCACACACACACACACACACACACACACACACACACACACACAGATCTACATATATATCAATACCTATATCTATATCCTACATCTATATCTATACCTGTATCTATATTTATATCTATCTAAATATGTGTATGCATGTATGCATATCTATATTGATTGATAGATTTATGGGAAACCAATTCATCCCAAAAGATGTGCCACAAGTTTTTTTTTTTTATGATTCGTACTGTATGTACCTCTGTTTGATATATTCTCCCATTTCCTAGCATCCTAAACCTCCCATACCTCTCTTTTCATGGAACCAATAAGTGTCCAGGTGGCTGGAATCAAGCAATAGTTTTTTCAAAGTGGTGTAAAGTATTACCATGCAATGTTACTAACTGCCTTCTCCCACAAGCATAGACTTATTCTACCTGCTGTCTGCAGGTCTCATGAGATCTGCATTAGGTGGAATGCAGCTAGATCTTTGCTCTAGACTCAGTGTGGCTAGATCTTGCTCAGGCCTGTGTATGGATAGCTCATTACTCTAGGCTCTATATCATTAGATCCTTGCTCTAGATTGTGCACAGAATAGATCCTTGGTCTAGACTCAGTGCAGCTAGATCTTGCTCAGGCCTGTGTATGGATAGATCCTTTTTCTAGACTTTGTGTGGCTAGATCCTTGCTCCGGCCTGTCTATGGATAGATCCTTACTCTAAACTCAGTTTGTCCAGATCCTTGATTAGGACTGTGTATGGCTAGATCTTTGTTCACTCTCTGTGGTTAGATCCTTGATCTACAGTTTACTGCTTGGTTGGCTTATGGCTTTATAGCCTAGTTACAGTTTAAACATGGAAGCACAAATAACTGCCCACCAGTGCCTATTGTCACAATGTGGATATTGAAATTTGCTTTATACTACAGTGTGTCACTGCTGTGCTGTACTAGCCTATGAAGCCTGGCCTTGCTGTTTTTGAATATTTGTGATTGCATTTATTTAGCAAGCAAACAATAAGCTGTAGTAAGGTACATTTGCCAAGGATTAGACAACATCTTAAGTGTACTGAGAGCACTTGCAATGGCCAAAGTACTGAAATGTTTCAATAAATACATACCTTATGTTTTATTGCATTTGTAATCCATGGTATGTAAAATGGAAAAAATAGAGCTTGGAAAAAGTGCATGTTCCTTTAAAATACACCTATAAATTAAAATATGCAATAACTTTTTTGATCAAAGACAAAAACTTAATAGCAGAGACTCCATTTCTCTCAGAGAAAATGAGTGATACTCATTATTAATGCTATCAAGCACAAATGATATTACTTTTTTTGAGTATAAAAGAGTAAATAATATTACTTCTAAAAGTAATATTTTATGAACGGGCGTCAGAAAAAAAAATGTGGTCAAAGACTTCATAAAAAAGTGCAATGATTTTCTTAGTAAGGCATAACAGGAATTCTGCACGTTTGCCCCATTTGCATTACCTAAGAGTATGTGATTCATTAGCTGCTTAGTACGGTTGCACATGTGTAATGAGGATTAATGCTTAGTTCTGACATGTACCATATGACATGGATTTATCAATAACAGAACCATATTTTTCTTGTGTTAAGCAACTCAAGTACTACAAACTGTAAATAAACATAAAACATTGGTCTACCGAAAATGAGTTGCTGAAACAATGAGTCTTATGTTGAGTTTTTTAAGGTGGGAAGTACTGATGTAAGTCAGTGTGTATAGCTTCTGAAGGTCAGTGACATTATTTAAGAAAGAAAGAAATCATCAGCTGAAGTGCACAGTACAGGTACTACATTCTTCCAGACTCAGTCTAGGCATTAGCCTAAACAGCAAGTGTCTTTTAGGATCACAGCAGTGTGGCAATAGGTCGACCATGCTCAATGAAAAGGCTTTTGTAAACCAAACATTTTAATAAAAGCTGTTATGTCAGAGAGCTCTTAGGTTTTTTTATACTGCTCCAAAAATAGTTCCCCTGTTACAGGTTAGTATGCTTTTGTTGTATCAAAAAAGAAGTGAAATTTACATTTCTCTCTATCAGTATGACTGATGTAGTATTTGACACACTATCATGTGAAATTAATTTTTTAATTTTTTTTCAAAATAATGTGTATCTATAAAACAGAATGTAGTTTTCTAATGCTAATTGCTTTAATTTTTACCTCATAAATTTCAATAAAGCCATATTAGGATGTTGCCTCAGTAGAATGTTAATTGCATTGTACACTTTTCGAGCAAAGGATGACATTGCAGGCTTACAATCACTTTGTCGATCACACTTCATGTGATTGACATTTGAAATTATGAATGCTACAATGTCGAACCTTACAATAGCTAGCATTCGCTGTTGTAAGGTTTGACATTGTGGTGCAGATTGCACTATAGTGGGGATCAGGAAACGTACCCTTTCCCTCACTTTAGTGCGATCTCGGAGTTTGTATATAAAAGTAGGGTGTGTGTGGAGGGTGCAGCCCCCCACATGGGGGTGCAGGGGGCTTGCCCCCCTACAAAAGTGTGTGTTAAAGTTGAACGGAAGTGCAGCATTTCAGTAAAGTCGACATTTTCGAAATTTCAACTTTACTGAAATGCTGCCTTCAACATTTTTTTATGTTTGGTGTTGAGATTTCCGAACGTGTGATTTGGACATCTTAACACTCGAACAGAGTAGATTCGAGTATGTGATAGTAAACCGACATTGCAGCCACTAAGTCGAACAAAGGATGATATCACAGTCCATATGTCGAACAAAAGATGATATTGCAGTCATTAAGTCGAACAAAGGATGATATCACAGTCATTAAGTAGTGGTTTGTACATGTATGGAAAATAACTGTTTTGTTGGAATTGTGCAGACTGTACAAGAGTTCATAATGTTTGGTTCTGTTGATTTGTTGCTGCCAACATTGTTGAAAATATTGAACATTATTAATATTCTGAAGAAATAATAGTCTGCGGTGATGCAGTGGTTAGCATTGTCACCTCACAGCAAGAGGTTCTTTGGTTCGATTCTCGGCTGGACTGCCTTCTGTGTGGAGTTTCCATGTCCTCCCCATGGTTGGTTGAACTTCAAAGACATGCAGGTAGGTGTGTGTGTGTGTGTGTGTGTGCCTTCTGTTAAGGTTGGGCATCAGGCTGGCAACTCGACACTGTAAAACTCCACTGCCAATCAGGAGCTGACTGGTAATCTGCTGTGGCGACCCTTAACCAGGATAAGCCGAAAGACAACGACATTAATATTCTGAACAAATGTTCAATATATTCAGCACCTCCTAAGTGTGGCAATTTATTTCTCCTCTTCTCATCCTGATCCCTCTTAGGCCCTCCAGCTATCACTCTAATTGCTGTGCCTCTATAGCAAGGAATCTCAGCCTAATGTGACCCTGGTATCTGGTGAATCTCTTGACTTCTCGAGCCGTTGACCTTACAGCACTTTCTTATAGTCCTAGGAGAGTGAGGGAGCCCGTACAGGGTATAAGACATGGCATCTGGAGCCATCATTTAAGCTGCAGCTGATAAACTGCTCCATGCTTTATCATTCCTGCCTCCATGCTGACGTCTGATGATCACTTGGGCAGATAACAAGGAGTAATTTAAAGTGTAGTGGTCACTTTCAGAAGTATCTTTGTATTATTATTAATTTAATTTCATGTTACAGTCCTCATACTTTATTTTTTTAGTTTGACTGTTTACTAATTTTTCTTTATAACCACATCTGCAAAATAATTTTATGATAGTTATTAGACATTGATTAACATAAAGCACCAAAGCATTATGGGTAAACAAAGTGACCTCCCTCTTTAAAGTAGCAGCTTCTAACTTACATTGTGATTTAACTACTAAATCATTTCATGTGTTAATTTTCAGTATGAAATATTCCATCTACAAGAATTAGCTGACAGCTTGTCTTTAAAAAAAACTAGGAAACTACTAGAGATGCATTTTGTATGAAATACTGTAGTGTATACATTAATTTTCACAGTGAAGCACTATGGGATAAATCTTTCATGATTTCATGGCAAGGAATTTCAGCTCTGTGAAAAACTGGGGGGCTGTCCTAAAGATTAAAATAAAATGCAAAACCAACACACTGTTTGCATCAAAAACTTTATAATTTGGTATAGTATGTGGTAAGGGCATATGCAACTCCAAAGGCTTGTTATTTACACTGGCATCAAAAAATGGCCAATACACTTTTTGTATATGTCCTCCTTCACGTCCTTAGAGTCGCTTGACAATAAATCCTCCCTCATGGTCAGCCTGGCAATCTGTCTTGCTATTAGTTCCAGCCTCCAAAAGAGAACCACAAGAGCTCTGCTCAGAATGTTTCCTCTCCCAGAATAGGCATACCCACCATCTCTGCCTGTACTGCCATGTACCAGAGCAGCTAGTGGAACTCGGATCAAATGAGCTTTGATCCTTTATTCTACTGGAGAGACATTATAAGTTTGACAACTTGGCAATAATGCATGACAGGGCATGAATAATGCTGCTTTTACCCACTGTTGATAAGGTTTGGTCATAAAGGTAAAGCCCAAGTGATCAAAGGACAGATGTGAGTAAACTCAGTAGTACCAACACAAAGGAGTAGACTATTTCTAATTTACAGTCATTATCAAAAAAAAAATAAAAAAAAACAACTACCTTTTTAAATAATGGCATCATATCTTTACGCTGTTTTTCCCATCATTTTCTGCATCTGAGAACAGCTTCCTCATGTTTATAGGTTCATAAGTTCCTAGATATGTACTAGGCTAATAACAATTTGGGCTTTTATAAGCCTAGCCAAGCATTCCAAATGTATCCCTTATGTTTGTGTGCCTTAGAGGTTATTTTAAGGGGTATATGTAAGTTAGGGCAAGATTAGAGTCACAGGTGCTAGACTCAGACTGTTTTTTCTGATTTCCCATCCACTGATCCAGATTTCTTTTATATAGGATTAGGCGAGAACTCTGCTTCATATGGATGGGGAAACCTCTTCCAGAGAAGGGAAATTCTCTGAGTCATGTATCTGTCCCTCCAACATGTCCTATTTATGTTGCAAGCAATGTTTAAATCCCTGGCTTGAGTACTTCCGATGGTATTCATCTTGCAGATGTGCAAAAATATATCAGAAGGAATCCAAGGATGCCTTGTATGCCAGGCATATATGACCTGTTAACAATGTGTTAGAAACAGAGAACAGAGATAGGGATTTGAGGCGAAATACAGAGGATGTACTGTTTGTACCCTATATTCTTTTTGTGAGAGACCTCTGTGTTTTCCAGTTGTTGAATATGACTGGTCAAGTACATACCAAAGGGGACATTATACTCAGTAATGGGCCTGATGAGGAATAAATACAGTGGAACAATGACTTCCTTGATCCTAGATGCTATGGTCTTGTTTATAAGTTGAGCAACATAGAATGATTTCCTTACTACCTTAGATGCATGTTGGTCAAAAAAGAGGTTACTACCTGTGTTTGTTTCTTTAATTTAGTAATTTCCTAAGATGGCTAACTTTGCAAAGGGTACTATTATGCATTTCTTGGCACTGAGTTTTAAGCTGTAGCTTTGGCGCCAGTTATTTGTTTGTGTTAGTCCTTCCTGTAAGATGTCAGTGTCTTTATGGGAATCCATGACTGCTTCTCGTTTGCAATCATCTGTAAACTTGAGCATCCAGAGTCCCTTGACATTGGCCTTGATGGCTGTGAAGCAGATGCCAAAAAGGAGCTGACTCCATTAGTGACTAGCCTTTTTTGGAGGTGATATTCCCTATTCTAACTTCCTAGGGCCTATCTGAGAGCCAACCAAATATCCGGCATGTAACAAAGAGGTTTATACCTATATCCATGAGTTTATAATGACTGAGTGGGATATTACATCAAGTGCCTTAGCCAAGTCAAGATAGACTGTATGCACCATTTTACTCTTGTGAATTGCCTTGTTGACCCTCTGAAAGAAATCCACCAGGCTGAGTAGGCATAATCTGCCACTGATGAAACCAAACTGGGTTGGATCCAATGTTTGAAGAGTTTCTAAGTCCTTATCAATCATTTCCATGCTAATTAATTCCATGGCCTTACATGACACATGCAACAACTGGAACGCTAACAGAAATACCTCACTAAAATGATACAAGGGTTAAACAACATCCTACATGGACAGATTCTAAGCCCTGTTGCTGTAATTGGTGTCCTACAGACTGCTAAGAGGTGACTCATGTCTAGCATACAAGGCATCCTACGTCCCAGTACTGATAGATATACTGCACATCAAGTCAAATGGCATCAGTAATACTCAGTCTACGGATCTAAACCTTTTCTGCAATATCAACAGAAAGGTTTGGATGAACAGGTACATCTCGCAGAGGATACTGCTACTCTGGAACAGACTCCTCACCCTCATAAGACAAATTTCATCCCTGCCAATAGTCAAGCTCAACTTGGATGTAGGATGGTAAACAGAAAATTGACCCCAGGACTGCCATGTGTTACACTAATGTACAGAAGCAGCTCCTTAACGCTTTGTGCCATGCATGGGTCACCTGACATTATCTATTATACAAACTCAGTTATTCTCATTAAGGGTAATATATAATTATTGACCATGGGGTGGGTAAGGCCAGTCTATAACCAAATGGGATAGGTTCATTCAAGCACAAAAAGGGAAAGTGGCTTAAAATGACCCACAAAGGCAGCAGGCCTAGTACTTACCTATAGACCCATGAACGTTTCTGACACTTGTCTTACTTACGGGTCTGTAGTTCCTGGGGTGCGTTGATGGCCTGTCCTTGTGTAGAGGTATGACCATTGCAGTTATCCACTCATGTGGCACAAAACCTGTCTGGAGTCTGTGGTCAAACAGTGACTCCAATCATACTGATAGCTCATGTTTCAAGGCATTAAGGAGGTATCCTGGGCTATTATTGTGCCCCATTGATACTGTTTTTTACCTTAGAGAGCGCATCTAGGATGTACTCCCTAGTGAGAGTTGGATAGGTTATGTTTGATGTCTTTTCCTGAGTGGGGGCAGATGGGAGTGTTAAATCTGAAATAAATTTGTTGGCCAGCAGATTTGCTATATCTTCCAGCTCCGTGTAGGTGATTCCATTTACAATCACTTCTACACACTGCTGTGTGCTGCCTTGAGGTTCCACACATAGCTAAAGAAAGCCCTGTGGTTGTCCTTTGCCTGTGAAGTTATATTTACCTCAAATTTGTCTTTAGTAGACTGAATTTGCCCTCTTGGTTATTTAGTTAGGTTGATGAGAGTGTTTTATCATGCTGGGAACAGCACTTTGCAATTTTTGCTATGACCTTTTTTCCTTTTGTTATAAAACCTATTTATGTCTGGAATTCCTTACGGTGGTTTGCTTTTTTGACTTAGTTCTGGACTTATTTCTGGTAGGCACAGCTGTCTCTATGCATTTATTGACATGATTGTACAGGGTTTCTGTGAGCAATTCCACATAGACAGCTTTTTTCTCAGGGTTTGGAGGTACTTGAAATGTTGATGTTATCACTTAATAATAGAAAGTTTGCCTTAGTTCCTAAAAGTTACAGCCTCACTGGCATTACATAACTGATTATTGTTACAAAGGAGACAGTTTTGTGCTTGACCTTACCAAAGTGGGAACTACACTAGAGGGGTACAGCATTCTCGCATGTTTATGAGTGCCAGAACAGGTATATTTTCACCCCTAATGGACATATGAACTATTGAGTCCAAGGTTTTTGTCTTTACATAGTCCAGAAATCTCTGATCCTTTAAGTTTGGGGTTGTGTAAGTATTCAAGTTTATAGCAGGATAGCTGAAGTTACTCATGAAAATGGTATTGTGTTGAATGGTGAGAGCTTCCAGTAAGTCCAAGTATGAGCTATGAGTTTCTTGGATCATAAAGGGTGACCTATAACTTGCAAGGATGTGATATAGGCCTTTGCCTATAGAAATCTGGATAAGGAGACGCTTAAGTATATCATCTTGTTAGTCTTAATGAGAGTTTGTTGTTAATATTGATTAATATTGACACACCTTCATCTTGCTTGTGTAGTAGCCAATCTGAATATGTGGAAGGCATTGTAGCCCTGTGCTGCCAGGGTTCTTTCTACAGCTTTGAACTATGTCTCAGCAACTGCACAGATGTCCACATTCTCCAGGGTGAGGACAGCTTAGATGCACTGGAGTTTATTATTATAGCTTCTGGCATTGAGCTGTAGCACCTTTAAAATAGCTTGGGTTGGTTTTGTTATGTCGAAAGTTTGTCAGTTTGGCATTGTCTAAAAAAAGGCACTATGGGGAAGGACAATGTTTTAGCCAAAATTCAAAAGCCTAGAGGAAACAAGTATGGACTATCCTTGGCAAAGCAATGTGGTCTGTTGACCATATCCTCCCATGCTGTCAAATATTGTACCCCCTTGGAAGGTTCCCAGAAATTAAGCCAATTACGAAAGTCAATCATCTTTTGTTTATAATGTGGCATCATCCTTGGTGAAAGAAGACTGCTGATCAGTGCTAGGTACATACCAACCTGGGACACATAATCTGAGAGCCCCATTATGCCACTCGTCATATAGTCCAAGGAAGTATGTCTCAGGTCATTTAGTCTCACATTCACTAGGACTTAGTCATACTGGTACTTGTGGCCTAAGTGGTTATTTGGCTGATCCTGGCCACTGATAGAGAAGTGATCATGACTTTCTCCTTATTCTACCTGGAGAGTAAGACATTTGAATGTCTCACAATGTAGTCTCCTATGACTAAAATATTGGGTAGTGGTTGGCTTGACTAACGAGCTTTGTAGATGAGGCTACAAAGGGTGTGCCTATATGTGCCGTGTTGGTTGTTGTTTTGGAGGAGTGTTTTATGGGATTGCTGAGGATTCCTTTTTTAAGATGAATGTCTAGTTGGTGAGCATAATACTTGCATTACTGACAACCTGATTCTTATTTTGAATGCTTTTGTGTGATAGTCATGCCTCTAATGACATTGTGTAATGACATCTCTAACATAATGTATCCATTTCTCTAAAGATTTCTGGTGTGTCAGTGAACATGTGACTAAAATTATTAAGTTGTCTCAGGATGCCCATATCTACCAAACTGGTGGAAGATAAATGGGGAAAGTGCCCATCCATGGTGTCAGGTCTGTTTTAGGTGAACTAAAAAGAGACGATACAGCCAGGGTTTACGGTAGACTGACCTGGGCACTGTGAGAGTAGACTAACTGAGTGTAATAATACTAAATAGAGACTACCACAGCCTTAAAGTGGCTAATATGAAATAGAGTCTACCATAGACTTAAAGTGGCTAATATGAAACAGGGACTACCACAGCCTTAAAGTGGCTAATATGAAACAGAGACTACCACAGCCTTAACGTTGCTAATATAAAACAGAGACTACCACAGCCTTAAAGTGGCTAAGTAGAGGGCTTTCCCAGTTTGATCTTTCAGTGCCCAATAGAATGAGTAGATGACATAAAAAGGGTCAAAGCTTCTAAAGCTAAATTTATAGTAGGGGTTGAGCAACTCAAAAACCATGAAATTTTAAAAGCACAACAGAGCCTGGTCAGGTGAGTGGGAAAAATGTCAAGCCTGGAAGACTTTTCAAAACAGGAAATGCAATCAGTAAATAAAATGCAAAACACAACAGGCATTGCAGAAGGCAATTCTAAAAATGAAAGAAAATAAAATTCCTTCCCTTGCTTATTTTCTGTCTTTAAAATTGTATTGAGCATATTTTGGACATTTACATAATAATGCGTGCACAGCACGTTAGGGTCAACATAGTCAGTGCCACTTGTTTTTCCTTTAAAGAACCAAGTGTGAGCGTGCACCTACTGTTTACATTAGAATGTTTGCAGACTTCTGCTGCCTCTGGGTTGAGTTTGAAGTCATTTGTAATATTTTTAGTATTTTGTGACTTTTTTTGTTCTCCCTACCTTTGCAGAGTGTGGCAGTTTGTCTTCTATGCAGTTGATCACATCCATAGCAGAGTGGAGTACAGTCAGGGTTGCCAGATTTCTGACTGGACAGGTAGAGACTAAAAAAAAAAAAAAGGTCTTTAATAAACAGAAATAGCTCTGTTTTGCAATGTTTTGATTGGCCTGTATGCCGGTATACAGGCCAATCAAAACATCGCAAAACAGAGCTACTTCTGTTTAATTCCGCATTAAACAGAAGTAGCTCTGTTTTGCGATGTTTTGATTGGCCCGTATACCGGCATACGGGCCAATCAAAAATCGCTAAACACGGAGCTTCGTTTAATGCGGATACAGGCCAATCAAAAAAAAAAAAAAAAAAAAAACAAAGTGGAGGCTGCCCGGGATTTAAACCGGCAGGGCGGGACTCGGGATCAGGATGCTGATCTAGGGACAGTCCCGCCCAAATAGGGACGTCTGGCAACCCTGAGTACAGTATAGGTTTAATTTTGCTTTTAATAGCAACAGACACACTTAATACTGTGGGTAGTGTTAGAATTACAATGGGCATGCTGATTGCCTTCTCCAATCAGCATGCATATTTTTGCATGCTAATTAGCCTGCATTTTAATTAGTAATAATTTGGGTTCAGCTTTTCAAAACGCTAATATTAAGGGTTCAACATCATGAGGATGGTAATACTGTCATGCAATTCTTTTTCTGAAGGTGAATTCTGAATTTGTTATCATCATCATCAACATCAGTCCTCTTTTTCCCGTTTTCTACATGGCGTCAGGGTGTCTTGTCAGTTGTCACAATCTGTCTTTCATCTATGCCACTCTCCTACCTTCTTCTTCACTCATGCCTGACTACTGCATGTCTTCTCTCACACAATCCATCTACCTCATTGCTGGATTCCCTTGTTTTCTTTTGCCTTCTTCATGCCCATCCCAAATTTTCTTCACCAGATTGTCTTCTGTTTTTCTACATATGTGCCTGAACCACCATAATCTATTGTCTTTGACGTTTTCTGGAAATGGAATAAGTTTGGCTTCTGCTCTTATGTCCTCATTTCTTCACCTGTCCCACAGTGTGCATCCTGCTACCCATCTCAGGCAGTGCATCTCCATCACCTCTAGCTTCCTCAGATGCTATACCTTTATTGCCCAGGTTTTTGTATCATATAGTAGCACTGGAAGCACCACTGTTTGTATGTCTTACTTTTCAGCTTCTTTGGCATTCTTTAGTTATACACCACCCCTAACACTCTATGCCAGTTGGCTTATGCTCTCTGATTCTAGCTTTGACAACCTTATTTACACTTCCCTTCTTCTCAGTCATCCCTTCCAAATAGGTTCATATGTTCATAGGTGTTTACTTGGCTAATGACCATTCAGGCCTTTTTTAAGGCTAACCATGCATCAGAAATCCCTGACAAGTTCTGGTACTCTTTATATGTGCAAGCAGGGGGATGGGAGATGAAACATTTACAAGCAGGGGCCTGGGAAATGAACCACGCACAGGCTGCCTGCGTTCATTAGAGACATAGGTGCCAAAGCAGAGATGAATTTCCTGTTCCCTATCCAGTTGTGCAAATTACACTTGACCTGGGTTAGGGAAGAACTTTGCTTCACATGGATGGGGACCCTCTTCCAGAGAAGGGGTAGCATCTGGTATACATACCTGTCTCCCCAGCAGATCCTATTTATAACAAGGTCAAGGTTTAAGTCTTTAGAATGGGTCATTCTGGTGCTGTTTGCTTTGTGGATATGCAGGAGGTCCATCAGAGTGAGGCTCAACAATGCTTTGTGTGGCAAGCGTATATCTCCTCTCAACAGCCTGCCAGAGACAGAACACAGGGATAGGGCCTCAAGGCAGCCTGCACAGGACATCTTACATATGCCATGTATTATTTTAGTGAGGAACCTCTGTGGACATTCCAAATGCTGGATGTGCCTGCTTAGGTACATACCAAAGTGGGCATTGTACTCAATGATACATATGATGAATGCCAAATAGAGTGAAATAATGACTTCCTTGAACCTAGATGCCATAACTTTGTTTATAAGTTGCACAATACTGAATGGTTTCCTCCCTACTGTAGACATGTGATAATCAAATGCTATATTACTGTCTATGTGTGTCTCCAAGTCCCTGACTACTAGGTCAAAATAAGGGGCATACTGTCAATATGATAGTTAATAGGGGTGTGTGACTTCCTGAAAGATACTATTATGCATTTCTTGGAATGGCTCTGGCACCAGTTATCTGTCTGTCTTGGTTCTTCCTGGAGAACGTTGTGTCAGTGGAGGATTCTATGACTCTTCTTTTCGATGAATACTTGAAGCTGTTAACCTGTTCCACTATCTTTCTTTCTGTCTCAGTTTTCAGATTCTTCTGATTTCCCCCATTTGCTTCAATTACAAATGTCTTATCTGTACTCAGTTTCATCCCATGTGCATTCTGTTTTGCACTCCATTCCCCTATTCTTTGCTGAATTTCTTGCTCAGAGTCTGCCTGTAATGCCACATCATTTGCATAAAGCATGTTGATCTGTCCGTCCAACCTATTTGCTAATGTAGTCCATCATCAGTATGAAAACATTTGGGCTCAGAGCTGAACACTGATACACACCCACTGCCACTGGGAATCCCTCTTTGACCAAACACTGTTCATAATTGAGTCATTGGGTCCTTGTATATAGCTTTCACTAATGCTACCAATGTTTCTGAGACTTCGAACCACCACAACACTGCCCAAATCAGCTTTCTTCAGACCTTGTCCTATGCTTTCACCAATTCTAAGAATGCCCAGTTGGACTTTTTCCCCATCAAAAACTTCTTCTCAAGTATATGTCTCACTGCAAACATTGGGCCAGTTCTGCTGCATCCTGTTCTGGATCTGAACTGAACATATCCCATCTTACTGTCTGCTACTCTGTGTATTCTTTTATCAATCACAGTTTCCAGAATTTTCAAGCAACGTAACAGGAGTTTGAGACCTCTGTACTGCCTACAGTTGTGAGTGTCCCCTTTGTTCTTAAAAACTGGCATTAGTATGCTTATTTTCCAGTCATCTGAGATAAATCTTTCTCTCCATACTGCTATGAGTAAGGAGCCATTTCTCCGCTATCTCACCCAGCATCTTTATCATATCTGCTGTGACTTCATCTGATCCTGCTGCTTTCCCTGACTTCATTTTCCTTAGTTCTATTCTTACTTCTGCTAGGGTGGGCTCCTCTTCTTCTCTCATCATAGGCTGTTTCTGGGGCAGTACACCTTCTGAGGGGTTTTCTTCGTTCAGAAGCTACTGGAAGTGCTCCTTCCATCTGCTTTTGATGTCCTCTGGAATGATGAGCAGGTTGATGCTGGCATCCCTTATGAAGGGTGTCTGACTATCTTATTTATGTTTCTGTCTTATCCTTGCACCTGATATAGTTTCTTTGTGTCATCTACTGGGTTACTTTCCAGGACCTGGTAGAGTGCCTCTGATGCCTTTTTCTTTGCTTTTGCAACTCCTTTCTTTGCCTCTTTGTTAACCAGCCAGTATTCCTTCCTAGCCTGGTCTGTCTTTTCTATTTCCCACTTTTTTCTGCACTTTTTCTTTCTTTTGATGACTTCCTGGACTTCTGCATTCCACCACCAGCTTTCCTTATGTACCGTATTCCATACCTGGCTCGGCCTTACACCTGTTCTACAGTCCTCACGAATTATGTTTGCGGTGCTGCCATTCTTCTTCAACTCCACCTATTTCCTCTCCTTGTGGTGTTAGAGCCCTGAGTAATTCCTTGAATTCACTGTGTAAATTTTCTGCCGAGAACCAAACTTTATAACATCAGTGACATATTTTAGCAATAACGGTACTTCTCAACTTCTTTGTTGAGTAATTCAGGATAAAGCAAAATAACTAACTAAATAAATAAATGAAATGAAATAAATAAATGGTGCAGGGGCAAAGGTTAAAAATTAGTGACAATATTTAAAATTCATTTGAAGTTTAATGGAACAACAGATTTTGCATCAACATGTACTTTCTGAACGCGAAGGCATACAAAAGTTTAATGTCTAGCATTACTGACTGACTGCAGTCCTCAGTAATTTACCAGAAAGTCAAAAATCTTAAGAGGATTATGGAAAAATATAAGGCAAAATTAATGATATGCTGTAAAGGTAGGGACAGTTTTGCGGTATGTCATTAACTCATATTTGACTGTGGGAAATGCAGCATTTACCCATGGCGGTGTGGTTTGATCGATAATAAGACTGAGTGTGAGACACGATTTACCACATCCTTGCTAAGCATGATGTCATGGGTAATATATTTAGAGAATGAGGTCATGGTTAAGCAGCCCTCATTGGGGGGAGGTGAATCTTCCCTGTGCATAAAACACTACTGCTGCTCGTGAAACCATTTTAACCAATCAGCAATGAGTTTCTGAAACTTGAGCAGATGGTACTCAAGTTAATATAGCAGATCAAAGTTTTCATTACATAATTAAGGAATTGACAAACTGAGGATGTCATACCAAACACACAAGATGCACATGTTAAGAAATGTCATTCTTATGATGTTTTCCAGTGACCCTTTAACTGGGGTTCAGACAAATGGTCCACACTGTAGGCTAGAAACCTGCAGATAAATATGAGCTAAGTCATTTGTACTACTCAGGGAGATGCAAAAAAGATACTGAGCAATCCTGCCTGCAGAGCCAAAACATGTCTGTGGTACAAAAAGATACTGAGCAATCCTGCCTGCAGAGCCAAAACATGTCTGTGGTACTGTCATTAAGTGTGGTATTGTTTTATCTCATGCATATGAGACTGCACAGGATTCACTGATGTCTGATGCTTTGCCATGGTGGTACTGTCATTAAGTGTGGTATTGTTTTATCTCATGCATATGAGACTGCACAGGATTCACTGATGTCGAATGCTTTGCCATGGCGGTACTGTCATTAAGTGTGGTATTGTTTTATCTAATGTGTATGAGACTGCACAGGATTCAGTGATGTCTGCTGCTTTGCCATGGTGGTACTGTCATTAAGTGCGGTATTGTTTTATTTAATGCATATGAGACTGCACAGGATTCAGTGATGTCTGATGCTTTGCCATGGTGGTACTGTAATTAAGTGTGGTATTGTTTTATCTCATGGTTATGAGACTGCACAGGATTCAAAGATGTCCGATGCTTTGCCATATCTCTATACAAAGATGGAGAGCAGCTTTGACACAGCGAATCAAACAAAACATGCTGAAGAGACTGATATGTGTCTCAGGGATTGCACCTTCCTTGAATAGGCTTCCTATTCACATTAAGCAGAGCCCTTCCCTGACCCATGTCAAATGCAATTTGGATCAATGGATGGGGAATCTCAAACTCACACCTAGGGTTGTGTCGATGTCTCTTATGGACAGGGGCAATCTGCAAGATACTCAATGCACAGGCACGAATCCATGCCATCCTCTTGCTCCTAGGGGCTATATATTGGGTAAAATCGGGTTATATTGGCTAGGCTTGTAAGGGACTTTAAGCCATTAGTCTACTAATCTTCTATGGACCTGAGAATGCATGAAAGGACATACAAGTATACACCATTGCCTCTAAACATTCTCACTAGTGCGTCAGCTGCTTTCTTCAACATGAGCATTCTCAGGAAAGTGCTGCTAATACCATCATTTCAGTTTCTGTAAAGTCAGGCTGCCCACAGTGTAAGCCACACTTCCACACATGTGACAACAAGATAGCCCTGAATTAAAGCAGCTATAGATATGGCAATATATATCTGGTAAGAACCATGGGGTGAACAATAAAAATAAGGGCCTGGAACTTTTGATAACATTTTGAATAACATGGCATGTTAGTTATGGTAGTTGATTCTAGTGTGCTTTTCTATTTTTTTTTATTTATTGATTTATCGCTCTATTTATTTCAGCACTATAATTTGTGAGAACATTTTATTCTCTATTTTGTAACTGTGGCATGAGATACTTTTACAGTTTGCAGTGTGCCACATGTTGGCATTATGTGTTTGCTATCATATAAACCTGTAGTTGGTATAATTATTGCTACTGCCAAATGTTTAAATTTAACAAAGGCTATGGCCTGTTTCATATAGTATGAATGCGAGATTTATTTACGTTTTTGCACTGAAATGCTCTCCCTCTGTGGAGAGCTTTGTTTTAAAAAAGAAAATGCTACCTTAAGATAAGCTGCAAGTAATGCAAATTATGCAATGTAAATTAAAACAATAATGTGAAGTAATGGTTACTGGTGAATTTAACATTGTGCACATTATGAAGCAAATTATGAAAACGTTTGTATACTTTTAGGTTATAGTGCATGCTAGAGGCATTATTCTCTTTTAAGAGACAGTTTCAGTACTGCACTCTTGAATTCCCTTAATATCTATATTATATCTAATCTATCTCTGTCTCTACCTATATATTTAGAGAGAGATGTCCAATATGAGCATGTGTGAGAGTCTCCCTGACTTATTATATCTATATCTGTCTCTCTATCTTCCTATATATGTGTGCGTGTGTGTGTGTGTGTATATATATATATATATATATATATATATATATATATATATACATATATATATATATGTATATATGGTTCCCCTTCACAAACTCGAAAGTTCAGAAACTCGAAATGCATATGGCCGAAGCCATATGCACGAATTTCTGAAGCTCAACTTCATGAAGGGGAGCTGAAAAACAGAAAAATGTAACACAACAAAATGTTTCTGCAGGGGGTCAAGCCCCCCTGCACCCCCCACACCCCCCGCTACTTATTTATTCCAACTCCGAAATCGCACTACAGCGCAGAAAGGGAAACTTCCTGTTCTGCGCTGCATGCCATTCCCCATTCACACTCTCTAGCTTCCACAATTTCGAGCATATGGTCTCAACCATATGACTTTCGAGATTGTGGCCATTCAACTTTGTGAAGGGAACCATATATATATATATATATATATATATATATATATATATATATATATATATATATATATATATATATATATATATATATATATATATATATGTGTATGTATATGTATATTCTGCGGTAGCATTATTGCCTCACAACAAGAGGTTCTCCTGTTCGATTCTCGGCTGGAGTGCCTTCTGTGTGGAGTCTGCATGTCCTCCCCGCAGTCGAGTGGTGTTCAAAAGACATGCATAGAATGGGCATGCCAAAAGACATGCATAGAATGGGTGTGCCTTTGTTGAAGGCTGGGCATCGGGCTGGCAACTCGGCACCATAAAAATCTACTGCCAATCATTAGCGGACTGGAGTTCCGCTGTGGCAACCCCTAACCGGGGAAAGCTGAAAAGACAAACAACATATATATATATATATATATATATATATATAATGTGTGTGAGTGCAAGCGCGCGTGTGTGTGTGTGTGTATATATATATATATATATATGTGTGTGTGTGTGTATAGGTTTATATATATATATATATATATATATGTGTGTGTGTGTGTGCTTATATATATATATATATATATATATATATATATATATATATATATATATATATATATATATATATATATATATATATATGGGTCCACTTCTAAATCTCGAATCTCAAAATCTCTAAATTCCAAATACTGAAACCAAAATCTTGAAAACTCAAAATACTGAAATTAAAAATATTGAAAAAAACACAGGACACAAACACTAACTATACTGCAGAACAACTACATATAGAAACATATTACTCTTCTCCAAGTATAGGCAGGGAGAGAAGCCCCCCTGCACCCCCCCATGTGGGGGGCTGCGCCACCCGCAACCTCTGCTACTTAAATATATCAACTCCAAGATTGCACTTCACTACACTAAAATGAGTTATATTGTAGCATAGCAAATTAGAAGTTAACACAACTATGGTTACAACAGGCAGTCATGAAGCATGTAATGTTTGCCATTTTCTGCTGTGGAGTGCAATCTCAGAGTTTATATATTTAAGAAGCAGGGGATATGGGGGGTGCAGGGGTGCTTGCCCCCCTGCTTACAGTTGGAGAAGACTAATATGGCTTGTATTTGATATTTTTCTGTATGTCGTTCTGCTGCAATATAGTTAGTGTTGGTGTCCTGTGGTTTTTTTTGATATTTTGAGTTTCATTATTTTGAGTTTTCAAGCTTTTGGTTTTAGTATTTTGAATTTAGAGATTTTGGGATTCAAGATTTAGAAGTGGACCTATATATATATATATATATATATATATATATATATATATATATATATATATATATATATATAGATATATATAAAGCATTTTCATCTTTAATGATGGTTCTGATGATGTCTACAAATGAAAGTGCTTAACTGTTTTTTTTGTTTTTACTATTTGTATTATTAAAGTTTGCAGTACCGAGAGCATGGTGTACTGTTTTTTTGTTTTGATTTTATATATATATATATATATATATATATATATATATATATATATATATATATATATATCAAAACAAAAAAAAACAGTACACCATGCTCTCGGTACTGCAAACTTTAATAATACAAATAGTAAAAACAAAAAAAACAGTTAAGCACTTTCATTTGTAGACATCATCAGAACCATCATTAAAGATGAAAATGCTTTATATATATATATATATATATATATATATATATATATATATATATATATATATATATATATATATATATATATATATAAACACACACACACAAACACACACACATGCAAAACCCAAGTAATGACTCTACGAAGTGCGTAACTATAGTATCCAAATGCATCTTTAAAAAGTAAAATTAAAAAAGCACCTGAAAGTAGAAAAGTGAAAAAAAAAACAGACTACCTATCTATGTCAAACAGAGCTCCTCATTAGCACTCTTCAAGAAAAATCTTGATGATCGGATAGGTAATAGGAAATTCACCCCGGGGATCACTTCTGTGGTTCTGCTTGACAGGGACACAGGAAAATAATTTTCTTGGGTGGCTAAAGCCAGGGTACCTTTTTGGCTAGGCCTGTATAGGCCCTAGGGCCAATAGCCTAGGACCTACCTATGAGCCTATGAACCTATAATCTATAGATACAAACTAGGACATACCAGGTTCACAACTGTCACTTGACTTGATCACTGCGAATGCCACAATTACCCATGCCTATTTAAAGTGCTTATAAATCATATATCTGTAATCTGATTCAAGACAAATAGAAACTACATAAATACAGCCATAATGCATAATAAATGGATAAGCAACAAAATTCAGGGAAAAGAAATATCCCTTTGTCTAATTTATATATAAATCACAGCTCCTTATGTGTTATACAAAATCTAAATAAGTTAATTTATCTTTAATCCTTTTATATTCCACAACATTATCACTACAGATTAATGTTTTCTCCATGTTTTTTTTCACTTATGTGTTACTCTTTTGGCTATTGTATACAACTATATATCTGTATTTATATCTATATTTATATCTATCCATCTATAAAACAAATGATAAAAAGGTCATACAAACAATCATTTCCACAAAAACTAAAAGAAAGACCCAGCCAAGCTAGAATATTCACTGTCTGATACATTAAACTTCCTGTAATGGAGGCCCATGGGATATATGCAATTGTTCAATGATAGGTCATTACTATTTAAAAATGAGCACACTGACTGGACAGACAGCATGCTCCTTTTAAAATGAGCAAATAAGAGTAGAAAGAAGTTTTTTCACTAAAGTACCATTGAGTTGCCAGGCTTTCATCTCTTCTTATAAGTCATTAAATAATAATAAGCATTTGAGTTTTAGACTCCATATTCTCAGACAATGCACGCTAACAGCAATCTTGTTATTCTAGCAGCTTTTTTAAGTTTATAAGAGCAACATTTACAATAGTCCCTATTTTGAGGCCTCTGTCCTGTTACTTAAGGCTTTGTCCATATTCCTTGAGCTAAGGGGTTGAGAGGTATGTAGGGAGGGCAAACAAAATACAAGAAAAATCAGATACGTTCTGTAAAACTAAAGAAACATACCTGATTTTCCTTGTAGTTTTGCCTTATCTTGAAAAACTCTCATACTTCTAAACTGCCCAGATTTTATAGTTAAAAAAAGCAACAGATGTCCTCATTTCTCCATTGCTTGTTTTCATCAGTACTGATGTACTGTGCAAGTGTGGGAATGTAAGTCCCATGTGCATGCACAGTACAGCAACAAACACGTAAAAATAGGGAAAAAGTGTGGAGGTACACTATGGTTCCATTATACAAAGACATTATTTATGAAAGGTAAGCAATTTCTTTCATAAATAATGCCATTGTATAATAGCAATAACCAATGATTGGGTGTTGGTATATGAGGAATTACCCACAGTTGGCTTTAATCACTTGGGCTTCAACCTCATGATCAAACCACACCAGTCAAGGGTAAATCTTCACATAAAAACAGCCACTCATTGGTTATTGCTTAAGGATCCCTTAAGGACATAACAGTATTTCAACTACATGACTTCTGATTGCCCACTAATCCTGAGATCACACAATAATGGAGAAACAGGATATTCCCCAATCCACCTTTTTAAGAAAGTATCTAAACTCAAGTATATCTAAACCAAAACTAATGTGTTTGAATGGGGGCAATCCCCCTGCACCCCCTTGTGGGGGATTGTACTCTCACCACCCCTGCTAATTATATATACCAACAGCAAGATCATACAGTAGTGGGGGAAATGGCATAAACACTTCTCTAGTATAACTTTAAGTTTGTTGATAGTTTGTGTGTAGATACTCAAGTTATTGTAACATTTGCTCTCTTTTTAAAATATTCATGCCACCCCTGTGTCTATTACACAAGCGCACACACACACACACACACACACACACACACACACACACACACACACACACACATATATATGTATATACTTATATGTGTGTGTGTGTGTGTGTGTGTGTGTGTGCTTGTGTAATAGACACAGGGGTGGCATGAATATTTTAAAAAGAGAGCAAATGTTACAATAACTTGAGTTTTCATACAGGCAGTTATCTTTCACTCTTCTCATCTCCTCGGTCTTATAGAATGAAACAAAGTTAGTTACTTTAGAAACAAAAATTATTCACACTATTATTAGGTACAGAACAAACCTTATAAAACATGGACAAACATTACAAAGAATACTGAAGCAATTCAATGGAGTTCGTAATAAAATTATAACGTAACAAACAACGCAAGTGAAAGTTACTTCAGGGAATAAGTAATAAAATTATACCATAACAAACACAGCGAGTGAAAGTTACTTCAGGGAATACGTTTTAAAATTATACGGTAACAAACACAGTGAGTGAAAGTTACTTCAGGGAATACGTTTTAAAATTATACAGTAACAAACACAGTGAGTGAAAGTCACTTCAGGGAATAAGAGCACTAACTGGTCGCTGGTCAGGACAGGCATGAAACAGGGCTGAACCCCTGCTCTATGGCTCTTCTTAATAAAAAATCACTTCAAATAAAGGAATTTGTTCCTAGAAATGAGGCAATAAATACACCAGTCAGAGGTTATACAGATGATTTATTATGCTAACTTGGAGAGACATGTACAGGAACTAGAGTGTACTGCAAATGAATTGAGCAAGTGAACTTTAATAAGTATCCTGACCTAGTTTGCACAACAGATAACTAATGTCCCCTGTCAGTATAAGCTGTTTCACCCAAAGTACTTCTAACTACTGGTACCTGACAAAACATTAGTCAACAGATTTACATGTTCCCTTATAAAATGATACAATATTTGTTACTTATGCCAAAATATTTTCCATCAACTTGCTTAAAAGGAGAATTGCATATTCTAAAGGAGGAGCAGACTATCTTAGATCTAAAGATTTTGGGAACATTACAAAAGCTTGACTCCAAAGCACTTTGAAGCACGGGACTCAAGCATCCTGTAGTTCATGCTGCTCACACTCAGACTCAAAAATGAGTTTGGGCAAGTTCAGAGGATGGAGCAGTGGGGGGTTTCAGAGTTAGGGAATGGAAGGGGATATTACAATTAATGAGCAGGAAGGAAGTTTAAGGTTATGGAGCAGTAAGGGATTTTTTTTTTACAATTACGGATTTAAAAGGGAATTTTACATTTAGGACATAGAAGGGGAGTTTTAGTTTTAGGGAATGATTGGGAAATTTAGGTACATTGGGGAGGGGTTGGAGCTTTAGGTTTTGAGAATGATCAGAGACTTAAGTAGGGAAGGAGAGTGAAATTTTCAGGAAAGGGAGTAAAAATTTGGGCTACAAAGTGGGTGGGCATGTTAGGGTAGCATTTATGTTCTGGTAGAGCTATATATTTATAGGGTCAGTGTTGGGATGACTATGTACAGCAGGCTAGTGGAAGTTCAAGTACTTACATTTTCAAGCAAGTGACATTGAGCTATTGTGTCAGAATTTACTAACAGATGAGCACCTGTAGTAGGACTGAAAGATTTCTTTTGAGTTGTTTTAAGTATATATGGGAATTTAATGATACCCTAATGAAACACATATTATTAGAAAAAACAGAAAGTTTCTTAACAGATATACTTAACAAGTGCAGGAAATAATTAATAATAGACTGTGGCGAAATACATGAAAGCTATTTGGTGAGAAACACTGAAATAAATGATATGCATTTGCCAAGCATTAAAAAATATTTATGTATTTGTAAAGAGATGGGGCATGCAAATGATACAAAGAAATCAATACTCATAATGTATACTGAAAGAATAATAAATTAAGATAATAAATACTATTTGAATATTAAGAACTGAGAAATGTATTTTACCCTATGTACAGTGTTAATCTGAAATTTGCATAAGTAATACATGAAAAGATGATACAAAATAAATAAAGATTGATATCCCTTGTATTTGTTAGGAAGATAAGGAAGATGATGTTGAGCACATTTAGAGTATAAGATATATACTGAGCTTAGGACCAACATATTACTTAAAATGATTAAACTGGCCTGAATATATTTATATTATACAACAATAAAAGAGATCAAGGTGCAGATTCACTGACTACAGATGACAAACATACTATAAAGGAGTAGAAGAATACCATTTTTGGTAGATATAAAAGTGAAAAAGGTATTTCAATGTTGAAAGCTCTAGTGCATTCAGAACACCTACCTTTTCTGTTAAAAACTTTCTCCCTCAGTTCATTCCTCTGGTGTTCTAATTACCACAAAAGTAGCTGAAGGTAGAAAATGAGCAGTTTAAGCCCACAGAACATTATTTAAGTACACCTCGGTGTCCCTCCTGATTTCTACAGGCTACAGAGCCTTCATCTGGGTCACATAATACATAGTAATGACACAAATTGGTGGAATACTGTCACATGATATATACTGATGACACAAATGAGTGGAGTACTGTCACATGACATGTAGTGGTGAGACAAATGAGTGGAGTACTGTCACATGACATGTAGTGGTGAGACAAATGAGTGGAGTACTGTCACATGACATGTAGTGGTGAGACAAATGAGTGGAGTACTGTCACATGACATGTAGCAGTGACACAAATGAGTAGAATACTGTTGCATGACACAGCAGTGACACAAATGATTGGAATACTGTCACATGACACATAGCAGACACATAAATGAGTGGAATACTGTCACATGACACATAGCAGTGACACAAATGAGTTGAATAAATTTTTTCCTGCTATACCACAGGAAGCCCTTTTCCTCATTGCTGATTTGTGACAAAGGAAGGTGTGTAAGTGGCACATAGAAATCTATGCCTTTTTTTTTTTTAAGTAGGAAATAAGTTTAGAAATCGGAGTCTATATGGTAAGCAGGTTATTATTTTTATTGTTTTTAAGTGAGTTTTGCTCCTTGTCTAGCCTCAGAGTCCTGCATTTGTACATATAGTATAGTGCAGTAGTCAACTGTCACTGCATACCAGTATGTCATGGATTTTTGTCTTATCTTTGCTCTCTGTCTTGTAAAAATGTGTTTATGGTAAATTAGTGTGGATTACAGTCAATCCATAATGTCATGCTTTAAATGTTTCATATATCTTACTATAATGAAGTTACTACACAAACATACAAGAAACAGTGAATATCCTTACTGCTTCTGTGTGTATAATGATGTCACCACAGCATGCAAAGTACTTTCTTCTGGTTAGGTGGCTGAAAATAACGTGGAAACATCGGCACTTCTGTTTCCATATCTTAAAAGTCGCTGCACAGCATGGCTGCACATCTCACAGGTGGGAGTACTTAAAAGCCAGTAAGAAAATGTTTGTAGTTCTGTTCCACTAACTCTTTGCACTTGATTTTTAAAAACAAAAATGCATGAAATATAGAAGAGAAGTAATTAAGACTATATATATATATATATATATATATATATATATATATGTGTGTGTGTGTGTGTGTGTGTGTGTGTGTGCGTGCATGCGTGTGTGTTGAGAAAAAGAAGAAAAAGAGAGAGAGATATCATTAGTTTAAGAACCCACCACAATCAATCCCAACATGGAATATTTTATGTATTTATTTTTTTTTTTTGTTTTAAGACACAAGCATTTTTTTTGTTTGTTTTCTTTTTATTTGTTAACCAGATCAGTGGATTGCTATCTGTACCACTCAGACCAGAATGTAGGTCAAAGGCAATAACAGAAAGCCAAAGAAGCCCAAACAGCTAATAGAAGCATTCATATCACAGGTGTTACATATGTGGACATAGAAGCTGTGCTAACAAACATGCTGAATGATAAACCAAGGCAAAACTTTACAAGCACTGCAACTGTAAACAAACTGAGAAACTGTAGACATTGTGTTACTTACTAAACACAACATAAGTTGTTACAAAATAACTAATTTTCTTGTACAGAATTTGAACATAAGTTAATATATAATCAATACTGTGCAAATATTAGACACATTATTACACATATAAGCACAAAGGAGTTTTATATGTAACATGAAGAGGACTGACAGAATGCATAACATTGTATAATAACACCAATTTATAAATCCTGGAGTTAAGATGCATATGTGTATGTCTATAACATTTTGGCTTTTAAAGAACTTGTATGAACTAGGCAAACAAAAACACCTACATCTACTCACACAAAAATACACGCACACAAACAGTTGCACTCACTCAAGCATGTGCACACACACGCACACACACACACAGCCTCTCACAAATGAACACACACACACACACACACACACACACAGACACTAACTTGCATACAAACACACTCACACCCTCTTGTGTGCTCGCCCCACACAGTACAGTGGTACCCCTCCCACACACACACACACACACACACACACACCGGGAAATATATGAAGGGTGCATTTGGTTGGAGAGAGAAGGTAGTTTCCTACATAGATTCTGCAGCTTCATAACCCATCAGTACATATGCTAAATGCATTAACTATATTGCACAACTCTTATACTAGTGATTTTCAAACTTTAAGGTTTTTAAAGGGTCTGCTTTTCATTCTGCCCACTACTTTATTATCATTTTTAAGTTTTCACAGATCATTATGAAAAAAATAAAATGAGTTTTAGAATAGGACATCAGTTTAAGAACCCACTAGATAATGTACATTTGGCAAAATTTGCATATTGTGAAAGTCATCACTATATTGGAGGGAAATATCTTTCCTCTGATGTACCCAAAGTAGTATTTTAAGGTGTGTGTTCGTGTGTGTGCGTGTGTGTGTGTGTGTGTGTGTGTGTGTGTGCGCGTGTGTGTGCCTGTGTATCTGTATATATGTGTTTGTGCGTGTGTGTGTGTGCGTGTGTGTGTGTGTGTGTGTGTGTGTGTGTATCTGTGAATGCATGAGTGTGTGTGTGTGGGCCTGTGTATCTGTATATATGTGTATGTGTGTGTGTGTGTGTGTGTGTGTGTATGTGTGTATATCTGTGCATGTGTGTGTGTGTATGTGTGTGTGTGTGTGTATCTGTGAATGCATATGCGTGTGTGTGTGTGTGCATGTGTGTGTTTATAAACACCATAAAAGTCAAAATCTGATGAAAGTAATCCAGTACCATTTCTGATATTTTTGTTCATCAGAAGCTATGTTCACACTATCACCATTTTTCCAGTTGTCCCACTTCACTGGTTGTCATAACATGTTGTTCTGCTCTGCTTATCATGCATGATGCACCCTACATTTAGGAATGTCATACAGCTGCACAGTAACTTCTTTTACATGAAATGACAAATATTGATTCTCAGCTTGACCTTTTGTTTTTAAACTACCCAAAGTGCAAAGGAATATAGTGCTGAGAGCATTGCAGTAGATGCTTTCACATCTGTTTTTTTTTTTTTTTTGTCTTTAGGTAGGTAGGTAGGTAAGTAGATAGATGCATAAATAAATAAATAAACAGATGAGCTGTGTATTCAGCAATGTTTGAGCCACTTGCTAGGAATCATTGCAGAGTCTCCAGTCTTGGCTAACAAATAAGTGCATTAATGCTGTGAATTGTTCGCCATCCATGGCTTCATGTTTTTCACTTATAAAAAACAACAGCTGTTTTCAATAAGCTCCATTGGTACTGCTACCTGAGAATAGTAATAAATTGTGTTTCCTACTGAGGAGATTGTCAGTGCATCCGTTTTGCATTTAAATGATACATATTGGTAAAGACATTGAATGATGCTAAAGGGAAAATATTACTTAAGAATGCATATTTAAACTAATTCTTTTGTGCCAAGGGTCCCACTGAATTTTTTTCTGACATTTTAGCAACAGATCTAAATCCTGGTTCTGAACAGAATGGATTTTTAAACTAAATCCTTCCTGCTATTGAAACAAATTCTTAAGCTAAGCCAAAATGTTACAATGTCATAAAGCAAAAAGCCATATCAATGCACAGCTTAGAATTATTTCTACTAAGACAAGATGTGAAAGAGGTAAGTAAATAAATCAGAAATAGATTTCAAATAGGATTTTGTTCAAGTTTTTCATATGACAGAGAGTGACATCATTTAAAATGACCGATGTTCAAAAATAATACATTTAGTAAAAATATTAATAGATGTAACACAATTCTGTGGAACTTAGTTTGAAATCCAAAGTCTAAAATATTGTGATTTGTAGAGCAATGTGATTAGATAACACTGTGATAAAGTCACAGTGCGTATTCATTTCTGAGCTACCAATTTAGACCACTTTAAGAATTACAGTTCTGTAAGTATTGCATTATCCGTATCCGTTACTTTAAAATAAGCATTATGAAATTTGAATGTACACAGTATTATAAACTTGTTTAATGTCATCCTACTCTAATAAAAAAAAACTCAAGTCTCGCAGTATAACAGACAATGCTAAGGCTATGAGTTACTAACATGCTTCATCGAGTAGTTCTGGGTTTGATCCTTGGCAATCTTTACTTTTATACTCTAAGAACCTGAGCAAGTCTCTAAACACAAGAGTGCTCCTTTATTGTTGCATTACACATACACTTTTACGCAGTGGTTGCACATGGCTAATAAAAAATAAAAATAATGTTTAGTGTAGACAATACTCTGAACCAAGACATAAATCACAAAATAGCAATAACTGTATTATATTGTAGCAAATATTCTGCTACTGCCCTTGAAGTTAATGTTGATCACTTTTTGAGTTCAAAGTAACTCTCCTGAGAGAATATTGATGTGATTGTATCAATATGAATTCCTGAAGTGATATACATAATGGTATGGACAGATTTGATTCTCTCAGCTACCAAAAATGTTGTTATAAACCACACGATTACGAAAAATCTCATAAGGACACAGTAGGGTATCCTGTGCACTCTGTTGGTTAGACAAAGCACCAATCTGCACAACCCTTTCAAACGTCAAGAGCAGCTCATCACTTTGCCAGATTTAGATATCACACTTGATTTGTAACTGCTTTCAGTAACATTCTCAGCGACATACTTATGACTGGCAGACAAACTAAGAATAATAGTGACCAAAGGTAGTTTAGATACAGACCAGAGTCCTGACTTCTCCTCCCACTTTCCCATGGCTAGCTGGAAGGCCAGTGGGGAAGGCCATAGCTAAGGAGGACTAGGTTGCCTCTTTTTAATCTGGCCAGACAGGCATAGGGTTAGGATCCGGTAGCTTAGAAGGGATAAGTGTTAAATCCTGAAGGGCAAACATGTGACAGGGGTGTTTATAAAGTTGGTTCAAAGTAATTTGGGCCTGCTTTCTTACAGATCTGGTAACATTTTGTCCAGTGTATCAAGCTAGAGAGAAATTAATGGTTTGGGCTACAGGGACAAGTTAAGGCTGGTTCATTGTGTAAAAATTCTAACAGACAGAATTAAAATCTTATTAATATTTCACAAGCATTTCATTCTACTATACTTTTTTATAACTGAAATGTTGCATGTAAGCTTGTATATTAAAGATGTGGTGGATCATGACTAATACAAGTAGTGATTTAAAGATTCTCATATTATTACTTTTCAATAAGTGCTTAATAATATACCTTGTTTTCCTTTAGTTAGCACCTTTGCCAAATATAGACTTGCCTATTCTGAGGTCTTCGATTTAAAGTATGCTCTGAAGAGCTGTCAGTTACATATTTAAATTACTCTGCATAGATTCTAAAATTTACTCCAAGACATAACAGATTATAGCTATGTTTAAAAATCTTATGCGAAGCAGTTTGAATCCACAAAGGGGGGTGATATGTTGTCCTAGTGCTATCCAGGTAACATCAGATATTGAAATCAAATTTGATTATATTGAAAAAGAACTTTGCAAAATGGATCCAAGCAAAGCACAGAGAGGAGACAGAATTAGTAATAATAGGTTTATAGGTTCATAGGTTGGTACTAAGCTATCGGCCCTTGGGCCTATACAAGCATAGCCATAACAATTCCCTGGCTATTTCTTCCCACACTATTTACTTCCCTGGACCCCTGTCCAGCAGGGCGACCGATGTGATGCCCGGGGTGAACTTCCATTCTCCCATCCAATCGTCAAGGTTCCTTTTGAAGAGGGCCAAAGAGGTGCTCTGCTGACATGTATGGGCAGTCTATTCCAGAGTCTGCGGAGTCTCTGGGTCAGGAACCTATCCCTCCAGCATGTCTTGTTTACTGTGATGACAAGGTTTAGATCCCTGGAGCATGTGACTCTGAGGGATTGAGATTTCTTTAAGTGTAACATGTCCAACAGCTCTGGGTTTGACATGGCCTTGCATGCTAAGCAGAGATCGCCTCTGAGTAGACGACATGTGACAGAGTACAGCTGGAGTTTTTTAAGGTGGTCAGTGTAGGGCATCTGCTTTAGGCCTGTGATTCTCTTAGTGAGGTATTTCTGCAGCCCTTCCAGCTGTTGCAGATGTCTTGAGAGGCACATACCAAACGGGGCATTGTATTCCATAATAGGTCCAATGAGGGATGAGTACAGTGGGACAATGACCTCTTTTTTTCTGGATGAAAAGCCCTTAGTGATTAGGTGTGCCACATAGAAGGATTTCCTGACTGTTGTGGCGATGTGGTTATCGAAGGTGAGACCACTGTCCACCTGTGTCTCTAAGTCTCTTATCACACTTTCGGTGTTTAGTGTACTGCCACCTATGTGGTAATTCATGGGTACATGTTTTTCCCAAAGGGGATAACTATACATTTCTTGGCATTGAGCTTGAGCCCATGGCTCTAGCACCAAGCATCCATTTCTGTGAGGCCCTTTTGTAGAGTATCCACATCATTTGGGGATTCAATAATGACTCCCAGCTTGCAGTCATCTGCAAACTCTGTCAGCCAGAGTCCCTTAGCATTGGCCTGTACTTCAGAGAAGTAGTTGCCAAACAAGAGCGGTCCCAGGACTGAACCCTGACGCACTCCACTTGTCACTTGTCTGGAGCTGGATTTGGAGTCGGTTACTTTTACAGTGTGGGTTTTGTCAGTAAGTCAGTTGGCAACCCATCGAGTGATGTAGGGATTAATGCCCAGCTTAGTAAATTTATCTATGATTCCAGAGTGGGGGATGGTGTCAAAGGCCCTGGTGAGGTCCAGATAGGCTGTGTGGACCACCTTACCCTCATCCACGACTCTGGAGACTGATTAGAAGAAGTCAATCAGGTTCAGGAGACAAGATTGGCCCTTCACAAACCCAAACTGGGTAGGGTCCAGTGTCTGAAGGTTGCCAATGTCTTTGTTTATAAGTTCCATGATAATACGTTCCGTGGCATTGCAGACCAGGCTCGTCAGACCGATGGGGCGATAGTTCCCAGGATCCAAGGTGGATCCCCCCTTGTGGAGTGGGACAACTGTAGCTGTGCACCACTCATAATCATAATGACCTGGTAACACTTCAGCAAGAACTTACAGTACCATTATGTCCATTATTTACTAGATTGTATAAATATGGGGAGATTCCTCAAGATTGCAGATATGCGCTTATTGAACCCGTCTTTAAAGGAAAGGCTAGTGGGACAAACCAAGAGTCGTATAGACCCTTAAGTCTACTTTCATGTTGTGGAAAAATAATGGAGAGGGTAATATTGGATAGGTTATGTCAGAATTGGATAGGTTTGGACTTGAAATCATATATTACCATACATATGTTGAAAATAAATCTATTACCAACTGTAACATGATGTTCTGCAACAATATAACAGTTATGAATGAAAATTTGTGTTTTGATGTAATTTATCTTTCACTATACATTGGACATCTGTATTGTCGCAGCTCCAGATAAACTTAGCCAACTCTATCTAATTATTAGCTACTGTATAAGTACTGTAAATTACGATATCACTGTCATGCTCTTACCATTGTATAAAAATTGTTATAAGTCTATGTTTTTATGTAATGTTACTGTGTGGAGCTTTTCTCCCTGGGCCTCTGCTGAAAATGGGTTCTGCCCAGTTGGACTTTCCCAGTAAACAAATGTAAAATAAAATAAATAAATAACATGAAATAAATAATTTTATATAGATTTAACTTCAGCATTTGCCAGGGACATACACAAATCACTGATTAATAAATTAAAGCAACTAGCTCTTGACCTACTGTTGATAAGATGGATAGTTGCATGGCTTACAGATAGGATATGGCAAGTATCATACAGCAAATGAATAGGAGAAATTCTTGGTTACAGTCAAGGTGTCCCACAGGGCTCTCTCCTAGACCCACACTTGTTTAGACTGTATCTTTCAGCTCTATCTTTTTTCATCTGAGGTATTCTACAGTCTGTATTCAGATAACTTGAAATTGAGTAAACTGATTACATGTGTTACAGACAGGGCATGTCTGTAAAAGAACTTGACTAAATTGACAATTTGTGCACAGGGGAATAATATGTTGATAAACACATAAAAATCTAAGCATATCAGATTTGGTAGACATAAACTGAAAGGTGAATATTTAATACAGCACACAGTGTTTGAAAATGTAGATTAATTGAAGGACCTCGATATATAGGTAGATCCATCTTTGAGTTTTTCTAATCATATCAACTAATTGGTTAATGATCGTTATACAATAGGTTGGAAAAAGACATACCCCGGGATTCATGAACCTTGCGCCAGGCGCCCGCATAGCGTTGGCGTTATAACGCCAAATATGGCTGCTGAGCGATTCAGGTATGAATGAATTCCACGTGCACTACCGGGGCGCCGACCGCCTCCCGCGTAGGTATGCAAAACACACTGTGTGCGGTATTGCACCATGCAAATGAGGGCAAGCTTTTTCCCTTTAAAGGAAAGGCTAGGGGGAAAAAAATAAGGTTATTTTTTTTAAAAAAAAAAAAACCCTTAAAAAAATTTTTTTTCAAACTTTTTTCCAAAATTTTTTGTGGGGAAAAAAAATTTGGAAAGAATTAAAAAAATTTTTTTGGAAAAGGTTTTTAAAAAAATTTTTTTTTTTTTTTTTTTTTTTTTTTTTTTTCTTTTTTTGATTTTTTTTTTTTTTTTTTTTTTTTTTTTTTTTTTTTTTTTTTTTTTTTTTTTTTTGTTTTTATTTTTTTTTTTTTTTTTTTTTTTTTTTTTTTTTTTTTTTTTTTTTTTGTTTTATTTATTTTTTTTTTTTTTTTTTTTTTTTTTTTTTTTTTTTTTTTTTTTTTTTTTATTTTTTATTTTTTTTGTTTTTTTTTTTTTTTTTTTTTTTTTTTTTTTTTTTAAAAAAAAAAAAAAAAAAAAAAAAAAAAAAAAAAAAAAAAAAAAAAAAAAAAAAAAAAAAAAAAAAAAAAAAAAAAAAAAAAAAAAAAAAAAAAAAAAAAAAAAAAAAAAAAAAAAAAAAAAAAAAAAAAAAAAAAAAAAAAAAAAAAAAAAAAAAAAAAAAAAAAAAAAAAAAAAAAAAAAAAAAAAAAAAAAAAAAAAAAAAAAAAAAAAAAAAAAAAAAAAAAAAAAAAAAAAAAAAAAAAAAAAAAAAAAAAAAAAAAAAAAAAAAAAAAAAAAAAAAAAAAAAAAAAACAAAAAAAAAAAAAAAAAAAAAAAAAAAAAAAAAAACCCAGAAAAAAAAAAAAAAAAAAGGGGAAAATTGGGGGGATGTTAAAAACCTTGGGGGTTCAAACAACCCAATATGGAATAATCTAAAACAACTGTAAATGATGTCGAAAATTTAAACCCCAATAATGAGGAAAAATGTGTTGATGAACCCCTAAAACAAAACATTGGAAAAAATTGGGATTAGTAAAAATAAAAAAAAGCCAAATCCAACCAATAAGATGAAATAACCCCCGGGTAAAATGATATATGCCATGCCTAATGATAAAAATGAAAGGGCAAGGGGAAATGTAATGTTCCCTGGAGTCCTTGCCTGCTAAAAAGGTTCCATGGATCCCAGAACAAATGAATATATAAAAACAGAAAAAATTTAATAAAGGGATTTAAACCGCACCGGGGGGGAAAAAAACAACTTTTAAATTAAGCTTGCCGCCTCGTGATGATGGATGTGGAAAGGCCGGGTTTTGGGGTTGGCAATACCAAACCCCAGAGAAGGAGAGTGTTCAGACCAAGGGTGACCTACCAGGGGCTGCGAGACCTGGAGATAGTAGAGCGCTACAGGGTGGACAGGGACACGTTACAGCAAATAGTGGAGCTGTGCGGCCGGCCTGAGAACAAGAGACAACAGAGGGAGCCCATCCCAGTGGACACAAAGGTATGTGTGAGCTTGCGAATACTGGCTACAGGTACCTTCAAAGGCCCACCGGGACATAATGGGCATCTCACAGGCATCAGCATCCAGGGTACTACACCAGTTCCTGGATGCCATGTTACCACATGCCCATGAGCATAAAGTTCCCCACATCTCAGGAGGAGTTGGCTAGCAATATCGCCGCTTCCACCGTGTGGCACAATACCGGAGGTCCTGGGTGCGATAGACTGTGCGCACATAGAAATCAAGTCACCACCTGGGGAGCAGGGTAGGCGCTACATAAACCGCAAGGGATACCCTCCATCAATTGCCAGGTGGGTGTGCAATCGCGGGGCATTATCATGGATGTGTGCTGGCAGCCCTGGAAGCTACCCGCGACTCCCATATCTGGCATGCCTCACAGCTGTATCAGGTATTAAGCCAGTGGGGACATCACACAAGGTCACCTTGTGGGGGATGCTGGCTACGACTGGGCGTGGTTGATGACACCCATCAGAAATGCACACACACACTGCAAGAGCGCCATAATGAGGCACACGACAAAGCGAGAATAATCATAGGCGTGTGTTCGGGATCTTGAAATCACGGTTCGGTGCTTGGATACATCCGGTGGAGCCTTGCAGTACTCTCCAGGCACAAGTGCCCACATATTCATAGTATGTTGTATGCTACACAATATGATTCTGCGGAAACAGCTGCTGCAGGGACATAATGCGGAGGGCCACCAAGCCCGCCACAACTGCCAGGGCAAGCACAGGCACAGCGTCGCGTAAGCCCGCGGACACACTGAGCCAGCCCCAGTAGGTAGACAGAGGCGACCAATATGCCTCGCCCTGGCAAAGAGGGAACGCTAGCACATACTTTGACAGTGTAGGCCCCATGGACTGACACCTCCTGACCTGCACACACAGTAAAATGGGCCACACAAACATGTCCGCCCGTAATGTGTACCTTATGTGCGGGCGTATGTGTGTCTCCAACAAAGGCACCGGCCAAACACTGCACACCCAATAGTCAGCAGAGCATGGAACGACAACTACTCAACGCACGCCGGTTCAACAGCACGGCGTAGCCATATGCTGCCACTATCGGTATGAAGTCGACCACACATGTGCGCATTTGCATACACAGATACCGAAATACATATCAGTACACATGTAGAAATATATGTACGCATACACAGATAGAAAGGACAACAGGGTAATATGGAACCCAGGGATGCAAGGTCACAGATAAGTAAGGCGAAATCACCACATATTAAACATAGTGACCGACAACCCGATCATCCTGGAGGTGGGCAGGGCAGGTAACGCCAACCATGGAAATGTTAACCTGCAGCAATACATATCCGATGTCGGGATGGTCACCCGGTCCACGGTACAGTAACGGATATGTGTAGGGTCACCACCTGTCCCACGTTGTGAGGACAGTCCACCTTTAGACAGTTGTGTCCTGCAAAAACAATGACAAAATGGCAAATGTCCTGAGATTGTGGGACAAAACTATTCCCCATAATTACGCTATCAGTTGCAGAAAACAGTTATTTTGTAGAAGAAACATCTAAATATGATAATAAACAGAATAAGCAACTGTAATGCTACAGCTTTGTATTCCGTCAAAAAAGTGAATCGCTGTCCTCTGTACTGGCCGTGGGTATGTGTTGGCATGCAAAACCTGACGTACGTACTAAAAATGTCCCACCTTGGCCATTTGAAAGGTGGCAACCCTACATATGCGTGTCATATCCATAGGACATGAGTGCGGAGATACACGCCGCCACCGGCGTCAACGTAGGTATTGTGTCCAACCGTCGGTCTGAAGCGGAAAGCATACCAGTGAAGTGCGACATTATGAGGAGCACCTCATCTGGGGTGTAAAACAGTGCATGTTCCTCGCAGTTCCTCCAAGTTCCACATTGAAAATGTCTCTCAAACAACCATTGTTAGGAATGTATATAAATGACATCCTGGTAAATACAATGTACTCATAGTAAGTCATTAAAGGTTCTTCACTGTAAGTAAATCATCATATCATAATCAACCTATGACCTACTTAGCTGAAGTTGTCACTATGCCATTACTATGTGTTCCACATTATGCCCATGTGTTTCACATTACTACTGTGTGTGTTCCCCACTCCGGCAATAGAAGGTTGACAGCCATGGCGGCAATATGTGTATGTGTGAGGTGAGGTTGTCGTGTGTTCCGCTGTGTGTGTGTAATGTATTGCCACTGTAAACTGTGTATGAAGGTGACATGTCACGGCAGTGTAATAATAGGCGTAGGCATACAGTACAGGAACCATAGGCGTATGTACAGCAGTACCCACAAAGTAGTACCGACATCTCCTCAGTGGCTATGCGTGGCGGCGTAAAATGATGCAAAGCAAATGTCCCAAACTGTACCACAGGGCCATAGCAAACAGGAGATGCAAAGGACGCGTGTACAAACCACGACCGTAGGTATGGCGCCATAGCATTACACTCCACACGGTCCGTCGGCAGCGTTACACAGCATCAGGCATGTACGGCGAAAATCAGAATGTGCCATCCCGGCACCGATCGTGAACAGTCACGGTCCGGTAAATACTGCGGTTGTTCCACGACCGTGGCGTAAACAAGCGGCACGAATGGGAGGCTACCGGTAGCCACAGTCCGCCCCAAGTATGGGACCACAATCACCGTAACTATCAGCGACAAAATGCCAATGGATGGTGCGCGCGGACATCGCAGATATATAACCGATCTGAACGAGGAATACGTGCAGGAAGCACACATGCAGGCCTCACCGGCAGTAGTCGTCATCCTCAAAACAAATCTTCCCGGATCCACACACGGGTAACCCGGCTCCTAAGCACGGATGGAGCACACACACAAGCTTATCTGGTATGTATAAATGCATGACTCACACACCGTCCCCGTCAACCATATCGGTTCATATACCCCATTGCACATATCAAAGGGATAACAGCTAAAACAGTAGCAAACACATACAGGCAGTGAATGACAGCGGCATACCCACAACAAGCTCCTGGGAAACACTAGCAGCGGCTCATGCATCCATGCATTCGCTATGTACAGGAAAATAACAGCCAGGTAACACATTTGAATGCACAACGCCATCGACAGATGCCGCCAGGACACGGGGACCCACATGTCGAACACAATACCATACCCAACACACACAATCCACGGCTAACACCACAGCGAAATGTACCCGACAACACATAGCGGATGCAGTCACACAAACATGATACAATACATACCATCCTCACGAAGGTATTGCAAATAACCAACGGCCACCGAGGAAAGAACCATGGCCTGGTGCCGGCCAGGCGAACGAGCGAAAGGAAGGGGATCACCGCTGATATGCGCATAAGTACACACCGAGGAACAGCTATTGGCCTGATTAACCCACATGCATCGGCGTGACGAATATAAGGAAGACCTCCTGGATATTCAAACCGTATGTTCATACCGAACTAATCCAAACAGAAAGAGAAACAAGAGAAACAAGGGAATAGAGGCGAACTCGAACAAAAGGCGGAAAGGTATGTCGAACCCGACATGTACTGGTGTGTAACGCGATACGTATGGCGAATCTGTACAGTATGTGAGCGGTGTGTGTAGGTAAAGATACCTGTCCATCAGGCAGAGAGGCGAAGGTTGGATATGTAATGCTAAAGCAGCAGCATACCAACAACTGTATGGACAACGTGTGCACAGCAGTGGGACAACATGTAAACACCCGCGATAACCCAGGGCCGGCTTGCCACCCTTTCAAAAGGCCAAAGTGTGAAATCGTCGGGACACACTTCAGATGTTACAGGTGGACACATGCCCATGGTCAGTACAAAGGTTAGAACTCTACTCTTTTGCATAATGAAATGTGTAGTCTTGTAGCAGGTCAGTTGCTTATTGTGTGTCTTGTAACAGTTAGGAATGTACATACATAAACAAGTATGTTATGCAACTCCTACATAAGAATGGGATATAGTGATGTCCCACAATCTCAGGACATTTGCCATTTGTGATACAGTTGTCAGGACACAACTGCCCAAGGAGAGACTGTCCCTGCAAAGAGGCACAGGTGGTAACCCTACCCCAGCTCTGCCATAGGGGTTGCAAACACAGAACAATGCCACCACCACGCCCGATGTTGGCAGTGGATATCCAACACTGAAGTGCCACAGCAGGGATGGGACATTTATGTATAGTGTCACAGCACACATGTGCATGGGCATATACCGTCGATGTCATACGGAATGTCGCACGACGCGTGCACCTATCCCACGCAGTAGGGGCGACTATGTCAATTATGTGTAATGCAAAGCTGGCATGATGGATATGTTCACAAATCATAGACAGTATCACAGGCATAGCATGCATGATGGGCGATGGGCTAATGTTATATACATACACAAGATATGTATGGCCTGCACATATGGGACAATGTAGTAGCAGAAGAGGTACCCAAAATGGAGGTAACAGCAAGTGACCATGTCCAAACGTTCCATAGCAGGTGCAATGTGTGCCACAATGATGTCCAGCAGGGCGTGTGTAAACACATGTGCAATGTACAGTACTGACACCCCATGGTAGTGTCCACTGAACGGCAGAACTGGATGTCAACTGTCATGTCTATACAATCGTCCGCTGTGGTGGTACCATGGGTGTGTCACCCACCAGCAAGGCAGCTATCACACGACTAGTGACACAGTGTGCCCTGTGGGATGTGCACAGGACCTATGTCCCACAGCATGGTGTGTGTCCAGTCTGTGGATGTCACAGGCGCCGGGCTGAGCAATGTGGCATGTGTGCACACATGCAGGACTGCTACTCCCCTGCCCACAGCAAACGACATGTAGGAGTACTACATCCATCAGTAGTGTGGAGAACATGGCGCATGGCGAGTACATTACACCCTGTGTGTGGCATGCAGGTGAGCACAGATGTGTTACATGACTGTCATTTGCATATGTCAACTGTCTGAGCTGGGTAGACAGCACAGCATGACTATACTGAGACATGTAACGTTGTATCCATTGTGTAAGGTACACCACACGTGTCATTGTAACACGGCCTGCGTGTACATGTGTGTATGGCACAGGTACAAGGGCACCCAAGGTATCAGCTAGACATACGGTCCAGAAATGTGTAGTCCTGCACATGTGTACCCACGCTATGGTGTAATATGGCAACCACAGCACCATGTGGGCCATGTGTGTGTACATCAACCATGTACAACGTGATATGCCTGTATACGGACAGTATCCATGTGATACACACCGCATGACTGTCAGTATGCAAATGTGATGTGTATGGTATGTGTGATGTAACTGATGCAATGATATCTACATGATATATCTGCCACACTGACACCTGTATGGGTGTCAGCAACATGAGCAGGATGACCTAGAATGCTGCCAGGTATGTAGAAGTGGTACATGTAGGCATGTACAGTACTGTGTGACAGCAGGTAGTGTACGTATGCAAATATTGAGCATGAGGTGCCATATGTCTGAGGAATGTGCAATGCCACCGTCCCTGAAATGTCGGAGTCAGCATGATATGCCTGCACCACTGTGTGAACTGTACAGAAGGCACATGGCGTAATATGCCGAAACATACGGTATGATGTGATGCAGGATGTGTACACTGTCAATAGCATAAAGTGGAATGGTGCTGAAGGGCAAAGAGCGGATCATGTCTGATGTGATACCCTCTGTAGCACCCCAACCACCCATGCAATAATATGACAGGTGGCCAGCATGGGATGTGGTGTGCTGTGGTGCACAGAAGCCCAACAAGGGTGCCAGGAAAGGCATGCAGGTAGTCATTGAGTGTGTGAAGCATGTATGTCAAGATGTGGCCCAGTGCCATACTGAATGGCCCAGTCATGGGTGTAGAGATGCAGCCCCATACGTGCAATGCAGTACCATCCATGTGTAGTGTGATAGATGTGGTAGTGTGGTGGTCAGGGTGCACAACGAACATGAATGGGCTAGCAGTCACTGCCGTGTGCTGCTGCAGAGACATGTAACAGCCAGGTTGGCGGGATACAACAACCACGGCGGTTGGAGGTGACATTGGGACTGTGTTCCCAGACATAACATGTGCATGACAGTACTATGTATGTGTCCACAGGGTTAATACAATGTCCAGCCAAGGATTGGAACCCTGTAGTGAGTGAGAGTGTGTATTGTTGGTAGGTACCCCATTGGCAGGCAGGATGCCAGCAACATCTGTGTCGTCAATGCCTGCATGACTGTGGTATGCTGCATTGAATGTGGATGTAGTCAAACAGCAGAGACATACCACCACACTGCGTGAGGGCCCACACTGCAATGTCTGGCAGTCATGTGTAGGTAGCTAGCTGTGGAGTATGTCATGCACCAGCAGGACACACCATGACTGTCAAGTGACACACAACACACAGGTGAACAAAACTACCGTGCAACAGCCTGCACATGTGCCCATACAGCACGTGTGCATGGAACAGGAATACCACTGTGGCATCTGTGAAAGTGCCAGCACCACCATGTCTCAGTGTGGGATAGCATGGTCCCTAGCCACTGTGTAAATGTAGCAGAAGTGCACTGTGATCACTGTTGGCATAGGCACATAGACTGTCCATCGGATGGGGTGCCATGCCCTCAACTACCTCTGTCAGTGGATGTCAGTAATACCGGCTGTAGTGTGTATGTACCATGCATGCTGCTATGGTTGTGTGCTTAGGGTGTGGCTAGCAGGGATGGTAAGCATGGATGTTCAGCAAACAGAGGGAGGTGTGTAGGCCTAGCATACAGACACATGGAGGTTTGGTGCATGCTGAGGGTATTGCAGGTATGGTATGTGTCGTAATGTGTCAACCAGCTATGCGCACTGCACGGCCAAGCATGTGTGTAATGGGAGTCCATACTAGGGAAGGTCCTGTGCCCAATACATAGCAGTAGCAACTGTCCCAGGTGCAATGTACAGCATGCCAACCCGACTGGCATGTAACCTGTGGTGTACAGTGTCTGCACTGTAGCGTGTCACAATGTGTGTACTGGTCACAAACATGGGTATCTGAACATGGACTACCTATGATGCAATGTGTCATGGGAAAATACAGTATGTGTAAATCACGGTGTGGTTTGGGAACCACCCACCTGTGTGTGTTGCAGTCCAGGTATGTGACTGGGAGGTATGATCTGTGTACAATCTGGACTGGCAGGTGTGCCGTGTAGGGCATGGAGGCATGTCCCAGGCACCGCAGATAAATGACATGTGTGCTGTACTGTGTGTGCAGTGCTACTGTACAGCACAGTGGAGGGTGTAAGCATTGTCACACATCACTGCATGCTGTGCCCACCTGTGACAGCCCTGCCAGAGGCAGACATGTGACACCGCTGCACAGGCAGCATAGCATGAGAAGATGTACATGTGGGCTGCACACCTTAGCCAGATGTCCACACGTCATGTGTGCCACGGTAGTGTGGTTCAACACGACTATCAGACTGGACAAACAGCACATGCCTGCATAACAACAGTATGACCATAGTCAACAGTCCCAGTGACAGAGTAGGCCAATGTAGACTATCCCTGCATGCAGACCAGTGGCTACTGGACACCTGGCTAGACACACACCTGGGCGGTTAATGCACCATTGAGCCATCACAAGTCGACGTCCATGTGGGCGGAACAATGTCATCACAGGGAGGTCACAATAGCAGGTGGCTAGGCAGACAGGGTGTACCAGGTGATGTGTCATGTCTGCATATGTTGTGGAGCACAGCCCGTTCACATGTCTGCAACATACTGGTGCATGATGTATACTGTTACATGATGAATGGAACTGCACTGTCACCCACTACAGGGCCAGCTGGCACAGGTGTGGTGTGACTGGTGTAACCATGTTTGCACAGGAGACACACTGCTGTTGTAGGCAGCCATGCTGGTGGCCACCAGTGATATATGCAGTGGTCATACAAACATACTGTACACAGTGTTCAGGCAGGAATGTCAATTGTCGTGGACGATGTGCTGCTATGTGAATGTGGGTGTTTGTTGTGAATGTCACACATCCAGAAGACACCATCTGGTGCAGTCATGGTTGTCAACACCGGTACACACATCCACAGCAGTCAGAACCCAGTTCCGACAATGTGTGTCAGTCACCCTTGCACCGTGTGACATATGTGCACATGGCGGAACACCTCCCACTGTCATCTAAGCTGTCTACATGATGGCTGGAATGTGCTGTAGAAATGTACAATGCTGGTAGCCCAATGAAGTACCTGGAATCAGACACAGTACACTATGTCAGCCATGTAAACCATGCACAACAATGACTGCCAAACAGACATGAACAATGCATTGACACATGGAACATGTGCTCATGACAACCCCACTGAGGTATGTTGCACATATAGATGTACAATTGTCATCTATGGCCATAGCATGGATGCAGACACACATACTCCACAGGTAGTACCATGTGATGTCGGTATGCCGGCATTGCTTGTGTATATGTCACAGTAGATGTACACAGACATGTCCTGCATAGCCGTCATGTAGGGGTAGCTGTGGTATGTCACTACTGGACATGCCCATACAGAGTACCATGTCCCGCAGGAGATGTGTTAGGTGTGTACCACATGTGACATGCTGACAACAATCTGCGATGTGTATGGCTGTGGATGTACCTGTGTGACAATGTCTGTGATGGGTGCAAAGGCACATAGTATCGTATTGTATGCACACAAGCCCCACATAGCTGCATAGCCTGAACATACAGTACAAGGAGTGTGTGGGATGATAGCAACCCACAGGTGGAGATGGGTATGGACGGCCGCTCACAACCACATGTGTGTGTACGGTGTTCACGTCCATGACACATGAGCATCTGAGAGGCTAGCGTCACACTTGTACAGGGTCGCATGTACATATGTTCCGCAACATCCCTGTATGTCCCACCACTGGCCTGTGGACCGATGGACAACAAGCAAATGTGCAGGTATGAGATGTGCACAGCACATCACAGATGACCACCGTAGCACAGGCCTACCCTGTAGACATGTGCACAGTAGGTCTCGCCACCTGCAGTCAAACACATTAGGTGCCAAACAACACCAATAGTCCGGCCAATGACACAGATGGGCGTGCATGCCTCTGTGTATGTATGTCTGTGAATGGCTCCGGCATAGCAATATAGCCGTGTCACCATTGTGAACAACAATATGAATGGGTCGTATGTGTGAGGTGTGCATCATATGTGTATGGTCAGATGGACGATACCATCAGTGGGCCTGCTATGTGAACATCCATGTCCCCATACACGGATACCTCTGCTGAGGCCAACACCACATTCACACAGGGAGGGATGGCGGTGTGTAGTGCAGCAGCAGACATGTGGGTGGCAGCGGGCAATGTATGTACACATATGTGTTACCCACATCAGTTCAGGCAGATATCCATGTGCATGGGATAGCGGTGTGTGTACACATACAGCATTGTGTCGATCAACATCCCAGCACATAGCACCTGCCAGGGCTACAGTGTATGCATGGATGTGTGATACCTGCATGCACCACACACACCCTCAACAAGCAGCGTACAGCATACCGGGTTGGAGGACAGTGGCCACACCATGGTGATAAAGATGTGGAATGTCCATTTCACACAGCTATGACAAAAGCAATGGACAGCCACCCTGCCAATACCGTCAGCCCCTGAGTGGGTCACACCCATTGCCATGTATGTGGCATACCCTGCCATATCATGCAGAGATGACCAGCAAGGCTGCATGAGCTATCACGGTCCCACATGGTGCAATGGACAAGGCACTCTCACTATCAACCATACACAGTAGTAATCTGGTGGCGATGCACCCTGTCATGTTACAGGTGCTGTGTGATGCTCTGCACAATGTGTGCGTACACGCTATGCATGACCTTTCCTGCCAATGTGTCATGGTTACACATTGCTCCATGTGTATCACATACGTAACACAGGTGAGCTGGGGCAAGTTGTCCAGCACCGGTACAGTGCTGTGTGGAAGTACATGGCACAACACATGCATGTGCAGGTGTCCATGTGTATGTGTACGGTGCCGCTGCTGGCGTTCACAATGGACACAGGCGTGATGTGTACTGACATATACACAGTGTACAGGTGAACAGTAGCACAGCCGTCACATGGGGACATATGCCAACTGATATGGACATAGGTGCAGCCAGGTACACATGTCCATGGCAGGCTAACATCTACATGGTGCGTGCACAGTGTGATGGGGTGGCACACAGATATGATGTGACACCCAGTGCTCAATGGTGTGAAGCCACAACATCGGCTGTGTCACCGCCACGATGCCCTTCACAGATCACTGTGCAGATGTCGTACATGTCATAGCAATGCATTTCCAACAGTATGCCAGCGCAGCAGTGTGAATGTGACCTGCCACCATCATTATGTCTTCCAGATAATGCCACGTTCCCGGCTTCCACCATTTAGCCGACAGGAGGTCATCATACCATACCTCCAGAGTAACTACAACGCCCTGTTTAGCCATGTGCCACAGCAGGCACAAGAACGGCAGGAGATGTGGGAGGTTGTGCAGGAGGGTGAACAGCGTGGCGGAAACAACCGCAGCTACCAACAGATCCGCAGGCACTGCACAGACCTGATCCGGCATGCAAGAGACGTGCCGCTGCAATCGCCAGGCAACAACGTGGGACGGGTGGTGGGCCAACACAGCCCCCACTCACAGCTACAGAGGAGCTCCTGGCTAGTCTGGGGACACCCACGGAACAACACGCAGAAACACCTGCGTCCATCGTGGAGGTGGGTGTCTCGAGCTATGATCCTGGAGCTGCCTGGTAAGTCAGTGTTGCATGTTTGTATGATAGGCGGCGATGGGTGTGGGTGTCATAGTACAACACATGATATAGCAATACATGCCAGGTATATGGCCACACAAGATGCAAACCATTGTATGCTATGTTGTGTTAGAGACATGTGCATAGCACATGCAACCATTACATGCATGATGTGTCATGCACAGTGCTGACCGTGGAGATAGTAATGGCTAATGTGTATACCTTTGTGTAATGCCTTTACAGAATACGTCTGGCGGTCAAGGCCAAGGGTCTGTTGCAGGTAAGTCTGTTGCCAGTCAAACACATGTTCTGCTGTATTGATATTCCCCATGTGTCTAGGCATGACATGCTCACCTGTGTGTGCCCCCGTCACGGTATACAGCTCGCACCACCCGACATACACACCACCCATGTACAGTAGATACACCCGTTACCGTACAGTGGTATGACACCACACAACCAATTGGTGTGTTACGTGCATTCAGCTATGCATACAATAGTGTAGGTGTTACACAATGGCTGCATGTGTAGTATGCATTGGTATGCCACTGCAGTATGGACACAGTACCACAGAGTGAGCTGTGATCTGGCCAGAGCACAGGTGTTACCAATGTGACCCATGCCCCTGCATCGGGTGCTGCGTTGTGACATGGCGCATGCCATGTCCCATGCACGTGGATGTCTGGCTGCAGCATTGTCACACCATGATATGACCTATGCACAACATAGACATACACACTGTCAGCATATCCGTAGAGAATGTGACACGTCACACTAGTATGGGTGTATGTCACATGGGCCACCACAGGGCCGTGTGCACAATGTCTACCACACACAATTGTCAATGAGTCAGACAGACAAGGCCATGGTTGATACCTACAGGCATGTTGCCACACAGCACATCCACAGTGGGTACTCACCATTGCACCCTGTACACACATAGTGGGTTCATCAATGTAGTGGACCCCTGGACATCTGATGTAGTACACCAGTGACATGACATTCCTCTCCACAGCTACTACAGGTGCCTCCAATGTTCACCATATATGTGCTGCTGAGCAGCTGAACTGGCTTACAGACATGGCAATGTAATGCGTCCAGGTCACATCGCACAGACACATAGCTGTGTCCTGCTACTGTGCAGTGGCACAGAGCCCGCACCACACCGTGCAGCTATGCACACAGCTCACAGCAAGCGTGCCTACACAGACATCACTGTTACACATACATTGTATCTGTACACTGTACACATAACACTGCACCATGACAGCCATCATGATGTGGTGCATGCGGTGGGACACCATCTTCACCTGTCCACATGATACCGCACATGTTTCTCCTGTACATTACATACTGTTGCCAGCCATGTGTACTCCTAACTTGCCCATGGCCACTACGGTGTATCACGCTGATGCATGCAAACTACCATGAATGTGTGTACTGCATGCCTACTAAATGACACCTGCCTGTTGTACTGTCCCCACCAGGGCAGTGTACATACTGCCACTAAGAATGTCTGGTCTGCATTCACTGGTCTGTGTTGTGTGAATGCTGCATGCCACCTGCATAATCACATGCATGCTGTGTGTGTGTGTGTGTGTGTCTGTGTGTGTGTGTGTGTGTGTGTGTGTGTGTGTGTGTGTGTGTGTGTGTGTGTGTGTGTGTGTGTGTGTGTGTCTCTAATTGTAACCGATGGTATGTCTTTGTATTGACAGGTGCTGTTGGTGCGTTACCCTCCTGCGGTCAATCTGATGCTAGTGTCCCCACAGATACTAGTGGTGATGAGCATGTGCATGAGGCACAGGCAGGGTCGTCACAGGCAGAGACTGTGCCACTGGAGAACATCACACACGTCCCTTTCATCCCTGCACAGTTCAGATGCCAACACATACCCCAACACCATTGCCCATAGATGATGGTCAGTCAGCGTCTGTTGTCCCCGAGCAGGAATGTGTGGTGGCTGCAGAAGGTGTGGGGACACACGATGTTGCCAGTGTAAGGACTGGTGCAGTGCCACGCAGGCATGTGGCAGGTGCTGCCCGTAGGGGGAGCACCGCTAGACATACACCTGCCGTCCAGGGTGCAGCAGCTGGTATAACCAGACGCATGTTCCAGACTGTAATGGCGGCGCAGGCACGTGCCAGACCGCCTGACCAGGAGGGGCAGAGGCTGCAGAGGTCTGCAATCCGCACTACCCTAAATGACAGCATCCAGGCATTGGCGAATGCACAACAGCATCTTGCCGATGTTCTGGATAGGAGATTAGTGATATGGCTGGTCTCATCGACCGAGGTTTGGCCATCCTTGAGCGTCGCGCTCCGTGCAGGAACACCAGGTAGGGGTGAGGCATAGGGCACGCGGGTCGTGTGCCAGCAACACCACCTGCTGCAGGTCAGCGTGCGTGCCACCTCCCATGCCCACACAGACAGTGATGGTAGGAGTAGCACTGCAGCTGCTACCACACCATCCACACCTGGACAGAGCAGGCCACGTGGGCGTGGCCCTGGACGCCCCGTCAGGCGCGCTTCCAGCGGACATGTGACATCGGAGAGTGGACAGTCTGTACCTCCACCCGGTCGTGCCGGCGACCCCAGGCAGGCGCTGGTCACCGCCACCGGCAGACACAGTGAGCCATAACACCTGCACTGTACAGTCAGGGGCTGCCACATACCCGTGTAGGCATCACAGATGACTGAACTGTGTACACACACACCCACACAGCAGACACAACTGTAGGGCTCCACCACACTCACATGCAATCTACATAGTCATGCCCACTCAATGCACTGGCCCTTACACACACATGATGTCATCCATTGGTACAGCCCATGCCTGTGGCACATATCACCCTGTGCAAATGATTAAGTCTCTGCGATAACTGTGAGCCACACCATCAATGCGGTTAAGCTGACATATTATGATGCACAGGGTGGACACGATAGTGAGAGGTGTATGTGATACCTGTGTCCGCATAGTGCGTGCTGTGTATGTTGTGGTGTGTGTGTATGGCTGGTGACAGGTGTGTATGTGATGTGTGTTCTGCACGGACATCATGCAGCAGACATACCATGCAGGACAGGTGCAGCATTCATTGATATGTGTACACAGTATGTGTGGCGGTTACATGTGTAGCACCATGTCGGTGCAGTTAACCCGTATGATACTGATGGTGTACTTGCGTGCCTACTGAGAGCACTGTAATTAGTTCCCCACGTGTAGTCGTGGTGTACCCACAGGCATGTCTGGCAAAATCAGCATAGCACAGTTACCCACATCTGGCATGGACCCCTACATAGGTACATAGGCACACATGAACGTGACAGGATATGTGCGCTCGACATGTGTGGACCTAGCATGACTGTGTGTGGCATCTAACACCCTCAGGATGGTGATGCCATATCCATCAGTCCCCAGTCCCTGGTCTAGCAGTGACACACAGAGGTTGACTGGTAGCATAACTATAGTCACACATCCACCGTCAGTAGCAGTCCTGGACAAAGGCAGTCAGGGCCTTTCCTTCACATGGCCTGGCACCTCCCGTGTTGTAGTGTGTGTCTGGCGTTACCCTGTTCCCCAGCACGTCCCACTCATCGTTGGGTTGAGGTGTCTGACAGTCGCTTCTGTGCCCGTGTTCGCATGGGGCCTGGGAGGTGGAATGTGCCCATGTCACCCAGGTCAGACATGGCCGTGTATGTCGGGCACAGATCACCATGGAGCAGCTGTGCTGTGGAGATCCACAGCCAGTGTCCCCTTGGCCGTGCACCTTGTGACACATGTCCTAGCAGCGTCATCCCCGTCTTGTGGAACGTTTGCGGTCCTTCCGAGTGCTGCAGGCATCAGGTTAGCTACAGGCCACATGTGCCATTGTACGCAGTCATTGCACTGGTGTGTGATGTGTACAGGGGTACAATGAACACAACTGATGTAGTTGCCATTCCATCCAGACCAGGAGGCCACAATGGAATGTCTTCACACCCACATTGCCATTGTGTGTGTTGACAGAGGTTGCCAACAGGTGTGGTAGCCATTACCCTGAACATGTCCACCATCTTTAATGGCGTACCACCTACATGTGAAATTGGGACGAACATGTTCTTCACACTGGGTAGGGCTGCACCTTCTCTGGCATTTTGTTAGCAGGCCATGGCTCTGGCACCAGTCAGCCATGTCTATGACGCCTAGGTGGATAATACGTGTAACATGGGGTGCTGGGTATGTCGGCGGTCGCGTAGTCATCTGCATACCTTGTCTGCTACAATCCCCCTATGATTGCATGCACATTGGAAGGTCGGATGCTATCTGGCAGGGTGCACAGGAGTGAGCCCTGTGGCCCTCCACTGGGTCCAGATATGAGTGTGACAAAGCACCTTCAGCACCAACCCTGTGTGGTGTGACCTCCAACCTGTGTGAGAAGCATCGGGTGACATATGTCCCCACATGTATGCTGGCGAGCCTTTACATGGGTCCCATGTGTAGTGTGCTCTGAACGCTCCCACCAGGTCATGGTACTGTGTGCAAACCCACATATCCCCATCAATGGCCTTGGTGAACACTCCAGACTGGACGAGCAGGTTCGGGAGGCAGGATCCGCCCTTGACTATGTAGTTGTGGGTATGTTCGGTATTGGCTGTACACGCTATCTGTAACCATGACCACCTGTATGGACCTCCACACAGCTTTGCAGACAACATTTGTCAAGCGTATAGGGTGTGGCTGTTGACAGTCCATAGGAGCACTACCCTGGCATAGTGGGACCACAGATGCCATATGGCATCCATTGGGGACATAGCCCATAGTAAGGCTAACATGACACAGTGGCGCATGTGTGGGCCGAGGGCCTCAAAGAGGATGGGTAGCACACAGCCAGGGAAACCATCGGTGCCATTGCTGGCGTGTCAAGCGCCATAGAGATATGGGATCACCCCAGGCCATATGACATGTTTTGGAGGATACACTTTGGTGGGATGGATATGTTCCCTGTTGGGGATGTATGCATGGAACATGTCCTGTGGTATGCAGACAATGTCTGTGGGTGCAGTGACTGTTGTACCATTCTGGACCATTTCCAGCCATGTCAGTGTGGCCCCATCCATGTCCTTACCAGAGTTAGGGAAGGCCCTGTGGTTGTCTCATGTGCCCTCTGCAGTTCCACTCCACGAGCGGACCTGGATGTTGGTATGTGGGGCCGTATGGTGACGCCGGTATGAATGGGTGATGGTTTCCCTGGTACTGTCATTGCCCTGCCATGTAGTAGCTCCAACTGTTGATGTACAGGTAGTCAGTGGCTGCGGTCCACCACACCATGTGCCTACCTGTGGTGGACAAGGTCCTGATGTCATCATGTTTGCCTGTTGCAGACATGCATGTGGGTGGTCGGGAAGGCATTCGTAGGTGTTTTCGGTCTGGCCTCTGTTCAACATTGGCATGGGGGACATGTAGGTTAACACACCGGTCATATGATGCGGGTGGTTTACTGTGTATGGGTCATCACTGAGGACCCCATGCTGGTGTTGGTTACAGTGAGTGGATGACCAGTGGATCCACTATACGTTCTTGCATCACCATTGAGGGCTGTACATCCTGTGTGGGGCCTATCCTCACCATGCGTGATGGGCAGAACTGTCAGACATCCCGCCCGCTGGTATGTATGGTGCATGGCTGTTTAACAGTGGCCAGGTGTGTGAACACCTGGGACTGCTGGCGTACTGTGTTGCGCCATGGGTAATGTTCCCAGGCTATGCATGGGTGGTTCATGTCACACAAACGGTGCTGTTGTGAGAGCATGCCCACTCACCAGTGTCCTCAGGACATCTGTGAAGGTATCCTGTGTATGTGAGGGTTGTCTGTAGCATGCAACAAACTGTAGACCAGTCCTACACATGGTTAATTGTACCTACATATTCCCTGCAGCAACAACAACGTCTGTGGCATGACCGGTTACTGTTGTGTGGCGGAAACACAGGATGGTCCGCATTCCGCCACCCATGCCGTCGCACCATGTGTATGCATGTCTGATCTGTGCCGACTCTAAGTGTCTGAGCATGCCCAGTAGGCAGCTGTGTAGATAGACACACAGCACAGTGCACACCGCAGCCGTCTGCAGTAATACCCGGTGCATGCCTCTATCCCCACATAGCGGCCCGTCTGTGGCATGGCCAGGTTTCTGTTGTGTGGCTGGACACACGACGGTCCACATTCGCCACCCATGCCGCCGCAACATGTGTATGCATGTCTGCCCTGTGCCGAGTCTAAGTGTCTGAGCATGCCCAGTATGCAGTGATGTACTGATCAGTAGTTACTTGTTATTCTGGACTGCAGCACTAGCGTGTTAGTGTGCGGCGACCTTGGGATGGTAACAGACTGCGTGACTGCACTCTGTCCGAACACCAGCGGGACATTGCCTTTGCAAATGATACCACTCACGTGGGGTATGCCTCCTGACAGCGCTCTGCTCAGTAAACTTCGGTAGCGTTCTGTAAATGCTTCATACTGTAGTGTGTTCATGTAGATAGGCGTAGGTTCGTCCCCCGTCCTTTCCGTGTGTGTGTGTGTGTGTGTCTCTGTGTGTGTGTGTGTGTTTCCAGCTGTGTCTGCGACTGCATATGCTCTCACACGCACCGCAACACATGCCTTGGCTATTGCCACCTATTGTCTTGCGGCTGACGTCAGCAGCCTACAAGTATGCCTGTGACAGCGCTCTGTTTAGCAAACTTCGCAGCGCGTTCTGTAAATGCTTCATACTGTAGTGAGTTCATGTAGATAGGCGTAGGTTCGACTCGCCCTTCCGTGTGTGTGTGTGTGTGTCTCTGTGTGTGTGTGTGTGTTTCCAGCTGCGTCTGCGACTGCATATGCTTTTAGGCGGCTCCGCAACACATGCCTTGGCTATTGCCACCTATTGTCTTCGGCTGGCGTCAGCAGCCTACAAGTATGCCTGTGACAGCGCTCTGTTTAGCAAACTTCGGTAGCGCGTTCTGTAAATGCTTCATACTGTAGTGAGTTCATGTAGATAGGCGTAGGTTCGACTCCTGGCCCTTCCGTGTGTGTGTGTGTGTGTGTCTCTGTGTGTGTGTGTGTGTTTCCAGCTGCGTCTGCGACTGCATGCTTTTAGACGCTCCGCACATGCCTTGGCTATTGCCACCTATTGTCTGCGACTGGCGTCAGCAGCCTACAAGTATGCCTGTGACAGCGCTCTGTTTAGCAAACTTCGGTAGCGTTCTGTAAATGCTTCATACTGTAGTGAGTTCATGAGATAGGCGTAGGTTCGACTCCCGGCCCTTCCGTGTGTGTGTGTGTGTGTGTCTCTGTGTGTGTGTGTGTTTCCAGCTGCGTCTGCGACTGCATATGCTTTTAGACGCTCCGCAACACATGCCTTGGCTATTGCCACCTATTGTCTTGCGGCTGGCGTCAGCAGCCTACAAGTATGCCTGTGACAGCGCTCTGTTTAGCAAACTCGGTAGCGCGTTCTGTAAATGCTTCATACTGTAGTGAGTTCATGTAGATAGGCGTAGGTTCGACTCCCGGCCCTTCCGTGTGTGTGTGTGTGTGTGTCTCTGTGTGTGTGTGTGTGTTTCCAGCTCGTCTGCGACTGCATATGCTTTTAGGCGCCCGCAACACATGCTTTGGTTATTCCCACCTATTGTCTGGGGGCTGGCGCCAGCAGCCTACAAGTAGGCCTGTGACAGCGCTCTGTTTAGAAAACTTCGGTAGCGTTCTGTAAATGCTTCATACTGTAGTGAGTTCATGTAGATAGGCGTAGGTTCGACTCCCGGCCCTTCCGTGTGTGTGTGTGTGTGTGTCTCTGTGTGTGTGTGTGTGTTTCCAGCTGCGTCTGCGACTGCATATGCTTTTAGACGCTCCGCAACACATGCCTTGGCTATTGCCACCTATTGTCTTGCGGCTGACGTCAGCAGCCTACAAGTATGCCTGTGACAGCGCTCTGTTTAGCAAACTCGGTAGCGTTCTGTAAATGCTTCATACTGTAGTGAGTTCATGTAGATAGGCGTAGGTTCGACTCCCGGCCCTTCCGTGTGTGTGTGTGTTTCCAGCTGTCTCTGCGACTGATTATGCTTATAGACGCTCCGCAACACATGCCTTGGCTATTGCCAACTATTGTCTTGCGGGTGATGTCAGCAGCCTACAAGTATGCCTGTGACAGCGCTCTGTTTAGCAAACTCGGTAGCGCGTTCTGTAAATGCTTCATACTGTAGTGAGTTCATGTAGATAGGCGAGGTTCGACTCCCGGCCCTTCCATGTGTGTGTGTGTGTTTCCAGCTGCCTCTGCGGATACACATACTATTATACGCTTCGCAACACATACCTTGCCTATTGCCAGCTATTGTTTTGCGGGTGATGTCACCAGCCTAGAAGTATGCCTCTGTCAGCGCTGTGCTCAGTAAACTCGGTAGCGTTCTGTAAATGCTTCATACTGTAGTGAGTTCATGTAGATAGGCGAGGTTCGACTCCGGCCCTGCGTGTGTTTGTGTGTGTGTGTTTTGCAGCTGCTCTGCGGATGTACATGCTTTTAGACGCTTCGCAACACATACGTTGCCTACCAGCGGCCATTCCTGCACCGTTGTTGTCACCCACCTGTACATGTGCCTCTGCTGGTGGTGTGCTCGGTGGTCCACGAGCATACCATACCTGTGTTATGCGTTGTGCGGTTGGGTATGTGGGGGTGTGGTCAATCACCATGCGTGCCACATGTGTGTGTGTGTCCATGCTCCCAGCTGCATGGGTTCATAGGGTATGGCTTTGAGGTTTACGCGGAACACCCATATCCTGGCGCCATCCTTGTGTTTGTGGATGGTGGGACGCAGATCGTGTACTGCTTGTGTGCTTCTTCTGGTCGGCGACCTCCGTAGCGTGTTCTCCACGTGTACCCTACTATGGTGTTGTGGGTTGCTGTGTACATTACACTCACGGGCCTGCGGATGTGCTCGTGTGTACCTCTTTCTTTGTATATCTATGTACCTATGTTGTGGCCATCGCTGCTGTCCCATGGACAGCCGTCTTCCTCATGTATCGCATATTTGCACGGCTGACACATATAACTGTGGTACTTTGCATATCCACACATTGTCCATGCACTGTCCGTATTCCAGAACACCTCATAGACATCGCTGGATTACATGGCAGACAGCTATCCTTGCTGTCCTTACACTTTACCCATACATGACATACACCTTGTGTGTACTTGCCTATTTATGGTGTGTGTATGTCTATGTGTGCTGTATGCATGGCCGTGTGTGTGTCCCACTATAGCCATGTGTGCAGCTGTCGCCACTATGGGTATCCTTGTGGCCCGCTGTCACATGTGCACGTCTGCACATACCTGCAGACTGTACTACCCCTGCGACGGCAGCGGCCTTAGATCGGCCGGTGCCCTAGGCTGTGGGGCTACATGGCACACGCCAGCACAACACATGGTGCACCCATCTTGATATACCTACGTGACACGCCTACTAGACAGGTGTCCCTACTAGGGCAGCGGCCTGGGCAGCCGCAGGATTGGCGTATGCCTACGGCCGGCTATGGGCACATCACAAGGCACATGTCTACAGTCGGTGTTTTACGACGTCTAGGGTATTACACCACAGGAGGGACCTCCACAGCTATGCTGAAGAATGCGTATGTAGATAGATTAGTAGGTGGAGGTTTGGCCACACACCAGGGCTGACCGATGGATAACTGTTGAGGCATCCTTTGTGAAGCAGGTGGAGCGAACACCCGTAACGGGAATGTAGTGTAGATGCAGATGTAGGGTTAACATACATTTGTCTACTCTGTCAGTTCTGTACCATTGTATTACAGTGATATGCTATGCATATCTTCCATATACATTGTTAGGTCTCTGATCGTTGTGGGGTCGGCATAGTACAATATCATGTAATACGTGTGTTCATAGGATGCCTTCTGAATTGTTGACATACGTGTGTGTCGTTAGCAGTGCGTCTGTGCTTTCTATGCTGTGGCTACATGTTCATTGTTCGCATAGAAAGTGACAAATGGAAGTGTACGTGTGGATACTTAAAGCCTGGATGCTCCCATGTTATGTGTACGTCTCACGGGGCCTACGGGTGATAGCGCATACATGTCTAACCTTTGTATACCATGTGTGACCTGCCGTGCACAAAATGTTTACGTTGACTGTTCCATCTACCTATGTGTGACATGGTTTGTGGCCATAGGGTGCCAGCGGGTCTTTATTGTTGAGCATGTGTTTTCCATGGTCAATTGACATCAATCCTATTAATCCACTGAAGGATGTCTTTCATTGGTGGGAACGCCATGGTTCGACCATCGTATGTCTTTCCCAGCTGACGTTGATATTGTGCCATTGGTATGGTTCTACAGGTCACCCATCTGTTCTGCTGTATGGAAGCGTGCGATCCCCATTAATGTGCTGGCGGATTAAGTGCCGTATACTCCGGTATCTGCCCAGCGGTCTGGCTTTGTATGGGGAGTGTCTACTGTAGTCCCTATCTGTATTTCCTGGGTTATGCCTTGTAACAGCTGTGGGATTCCCCCAGGTTTGCAGCTATGGGTGCCATCTTGGCCCTACGTTTGTCCATCTATGGGAACTGCCTACTGGACACTAGTATAGGGCTGTACACATTACACAGCTGCATTCATCATTTTCCGCGGGATGATTGCCATTATTAGTGCGGAGTAACGCATATGCCATGCCCACGTCCCTCACACGGGGCGGGACAACGAATCATCTGCCAATCCACGCCGAGACCCATTTTTGCATACCCACGATCCCATGTCTGCAACACTCGACAGTACCCATTGCACATCCTTCATGTGCGGGAATGGGATGTGAACGCACGTCTATTGACACGACGAGCTGGGGAGTCCTATTCATATGTCCTGCATGTCATGGACACTTGTCATCACCCTTGTACACGCTTGTGGTGCCCATATTTACCTGTGCCGTAGTCACGGCTGTCACTTCTTCTGGTTCGCACGATAGCAGCCTGTCGCCAACACCTATGGACAAATATGTGGGTCCTACTATGGACACCGATGTGCATATGTAAAGTGTAGAACATGTTGGACCGTGTCCATTCGGCCAGTGGTTTTGACTGCCGCTGTATGTTCCCCAGTCGCGGATGTCTGTTTGCCTACCCATGTTATGTAGTGCTACGGAACCCGTGTCCTTCCACAATTAACCCATATGGTGTTACTGTAGTCCTGCAGGTTGGCAACTGCTTTATGTAATCCTCAGAGGTCCCATTGTGAACTATCCGCCACTGTATTGCCATAATAACACAGCCGGTACATGTAGAACCCATTTATTCATGACAGGATGTTCTTTATGAGTGGGAACGCCATACTTTAAGCATGCTATGACCTTCCTAGTTGACGTTGTTGGAGTGCCATTAATATGTGTTCCACAGGCCGCCCGTATGTTCCGCGGAGTGGAAGCGGGTGATCCCCATAGACTTGCTAGCAGCTTGGTTGCTGTGTACGCCGGGATTCGCACGGCTGGATGGATGTCTATGGAGTGTGTCTACTGTTGTTTCCAGCTGTATTTCCTGTGTTATGCCTTGCTACAGCTGTGTTATTTCACCAGGTTTGCTATTCTGGGTGCCATCTTGTCCGTACGTTTGTCCAGCCTTGGGAAATGCCTACTGGACACTGGTGTATGGCTGTACCCATTTCACACCTGCATGTTGCATTCTCCGGTGGATGATTGCCATTATTGGTGGGGGGTAAGCCATGTTCTGTACCCACATCCCTCCCACGGGGCGGGACAATGGATCCTCTGCCAATCATCTCCGACACCCATTTCTGCATACCCAAGATGCCATGGCTGCAACCCTCGACAGTAGCCATTGCAAATCCTCCATGTGCGGAATGGGATGTGGACGCACATGTGTGGACTCGACAATCTGTGGATGTCTGTGCATATGTCCCTCATTTCATGGACAGGTGTCATCAACCTTGAACACGCTGGCGGTGCATTTCTGCTGCTGTGCGTAGTCACGGCTGTAGTTCATCTTGGTCTCCTCGCAGAAGAAGAAATTTTGGGTCCTACAATGGACACAAATGTGCATATGTAAAATGTAGAACATGTTGGACTGTGTCCATCTGGCCAGTGGTTGTGACCGCTGCTGTATGTTCTCCAATCGCGGATGTGTGTTTGACTACACATATTATGTTGTGCTACGAAACCCGTGTCCTACTACGATTAACCCAAATGGTAATGATGTCATGCTGCAGGTTGGCAACTGCTTTAGGTAATCCTCAAAAGGCCCAGTAGGACGATACGCCACTGTATTGTCAATATAACACAGCGGAACATGTATACCCTATTTATTCATTTACGGATGTTCGTTATATGCGTGAACGCCAGTGTTGAAACATCCTATGACCTTCCTAGTTGAAGTTGTTTGTGTGCCATTAGTATATGTTCCACAGGTCGCCCATTTGTTCCGCAGTATGGAAGCGAGTGATCCTCATGTTGTTGATGGCAGATCCAGTGCCATGTACGCCGGTATTCGCACGGCAGTCTGTCTTTGTATGGGGAGTGTCTACTGTAGTCCCTATCTGTATTTCCTGTGTTATGCCTTACTGCAGCTGTGTAATTCCATCAGGTTTCCAGTTATAGGTGCCATCTCGGTCGTACACTTGTCCATCCATGGGAATTGCCTACTGGACACTGATATAGGGCTGTACAACACTCACACCTGCTTTTACCATTATCCGGTGGATGCTTTGCATCATTAGTGGGGAGTAAGGGACGTGCTATACCCGCATCCTCCCACGGGACGTGACAACGGATTATCTGCCAAACAACATCGAGCCCCATATCTGCATACCCAGGATCCCATGGCTGCAACCCTCCACGGTACCCATTACACATCCGTCATGTGTGCGGGACTGGGATGTGGGCACTTCTATGGACACGACAATCTGGGGATTTCTGTTCATATGTCCTGCATTTCATGGACAGTTGTCCCCAACCTTAAACACGCTGGTGGTGCATATGTCTAGCTGTGCCGCAGTCAGGGCTGTCACTTCTTCTGCGTCGATGGCAGCTGGTCGATGCTGCGAATGGATCAAGTTTTGGAGTCCTACAATGGACACCGATGTGCATATGTAAAGTGTAGAACGTGTTGGACTGTCACCATCTGGCCAGTGGTTGTGACTGCTGCTGTATGTTCCCCAATCGTGGATGTCTGTTTGACTACCCATATTATGTATTACTTGGCCTGTCTATGTCCACGAGCTGGTAAGCGGAAATACAGCAAAACCACGACAATGGAGCCTAGTACCAGAACAGTCACAACTAAACAAAGCAAAAGGTACTAGTGGAAGAAAACGGCTCCGTTTTTTTTTAGCAGCTTTATTAACAAAGTAACGAACCAAGCAGCAACACGTAGTTTCAGCAAAACACTCCAAACACATTAACGCTATGTCTCCACACCTGCGGTTTCGTTTGAATACACTTCCTCAGATGCACAATACTACAAGCTCTTCCCCTTCTGCTTAAATACTATTGCTGATTGAATAATTAATCCTAATAATACAATAAGTACTTAATTGCCATATTCTTCATATATTATACTATACATCACATTTACAAAGTGCCTTCATGTCTACCCTTGAAATCATGTTACAATTTATTACATTCCTGCTCACAACATTTTCTATAATTAATTATCAACTTTTATTCATGATATTCAAAACATTAAAATTTGACATTTTATATACAAAAATCTAAACATATAAAATATATCTACAATAATATATACAAACATACAAGTAAAAACATCCAATGCCCTCTGGTGTCTGGATGAACACATTACAACCACTGTTTTCACAGTTATGCCCAAACTTAATACACTTCAAAGTTTACCCAGGTTCAAATTCATTTCTTACAGATACCCTTTCCCATAATTATCCTGTCACTTCTTTTTACCTTTTTCCACAAAATAGTGCTGATTAATTATATATTTAATTATCTTTAATAATGTCTCAGTATCTTTAATCCCCTGTTATAAATTTTCCAACTCAGAGCTTCGCTGCTCTTATTTTCAATACTGGGGCTAAAGATACATAATTATTCAACCCTGGTGGGTTATAAGCTTCCAAATGAAGTTGCCATAATAACTCTTTGTACTCAATTGTCTCCTCCCATTGTCCACCACGTATATCTTTGTTTACTACCTCTAACACAAAGAAGGTATAATCAGCTTCTTCACATTTTATTTTATGCTTGTACAGAGCATTACACATATCTTTTGTCTTCATCTCATAGTTATGCTCGTAGATTCTATCTCTTAGTCTTCTTTCAGACTTCCCCACATAAAATGCCTCACATTTCTTACAAATACTTAGGTATATTATACCTTTTTTTTGACAATTAACATATTGCTTACTCTGCACTAATATGTCCCTACTTTTCACATAAATTTATATCTTTATTGCAAATATTCGGGCACTGGGAGCACCTCCCACATTTATATGTGCCTTTTCTCTCCCTGGAAGTATTGTTTTCCTTAATTCTTCTTTCAAACAAATTTTTCAAATTTCTCCCTTTTCTATATGTACATTTCAAGGGTTGTATAAACAGACTTCTTAAATCAGAGAATTCACCAAACTGTACCCATTCTTCCTCCACTATTCTTTGTATGACCTTAGCCTCCCCACTATAATCTGTTATAAAGTTATTTCTTAACTCAAAATTGGTTTTGTCGAGGTTGGTCACCTTCTCAAGGTCATCTTCCTGTCCTAAAATAGGCCGATATTTGTCCACTCTTCCTTCCCTTACTTCCTTCTCAATTTCATCTATTAATTTCCTTGGGTAGCCTCTATCTAAAAACATCCCTCTTAGTTTCATACACTCTTCCTCATAATCACTGTCCCTAGAGGTCATCCAACTACCTCGAACATACTGCCCTTTTACTATTCCCTTTTGTGGTGGTGGGGGTGTGGAAATACAGCAAACCTTGGGTCCTGGTCATCTTCATAACAGACATTATTGCATATATATCAGGCCAAAACAGACAATGACACTAAAGATACACTCCACAGTCAAATGATACAGAGCTCTTTCACCCACTGACATGAGGCATCGTCGGAGTACAAAATACATTGGATAGTCGTCCCTTATACACTTCCTTCAGAGTCAGTTCAAGTCACTTAATCAATAAACCTGCTCATAGTTAAGTAGACAGTGCTCCAGGTCTTGATGATAACGTGACATATACTGATCAGTGTTGCATACATTACTTAATGGAAACAATAATACACCAACGATGTGTTAATGTATCTACAATATTGGTAAATACAATCAGTATCCGGACACATAGTTGATAATTGTTGAGAGTGCACCTTAGGATGTAGTGTGTTGATCAGGTTATTGTATATCGATGTGTATATTAGTAGCATTACGATAACAAAGCATGGAATCAATAGGTACTATTTAAGCATATATTTCACAATTGTGAATGTAAACGTGTGGAGGAGACATCCGTAACCTTCTCTGGTTCCACTGGATCACACACGCACGTACACTCGCATGTCCTGATTGTGTGTTACGCGCGCGCATTACGCATATCCGTATTGGGTTTATAGATGTTTACAGTGTGTGTGTGGTGACGTGTTTTGGGTTAGTTGTGACTATTCGAGTAACATATGTCTGATCCGGTTGACGGACGTGTGCAGAAAGCACTGACAGCTTTATATATGTAACGGTGTTTGCAGCATGGACGCTTTACGTGCACATCTATATGTTCTATAGTCATGATTCCAACGTGACTGCAGTCACGTTTGAGACTTACTGTGACCAGTGCACGTTAGCTGTTCGTTGTCATTAATATGCATACCCGTGGTACCTATGTACATTTGCATATCACCCCCCCCGCACACGCACGTCACAGGCATCCATTCCCCTGCTGGGAAAGGTGCGGTACTGCATGTTGAACATTCCTAATTCCCCCTCGCTCATGGCCCAGGATGCATATGTCGTCACCACAGGGCTGTTCAGATGACAGCTGCTTATATCCCATATGCATACAGGCCTTCGATTGTCAGGGTGTTGCTGTGGTGCTTTGGGTTTGGTCTTGTCCGCCCACAGTACGGGACCGCCCTGACCCTGTACGAATGTTAGATGAGTCACATGGGCACGTTTTGTCCGTGTCCATGGTACTATGTCACGGCCCCCCCCCCCAATTAGTCTTAACCGTGTATCGAATGTCCGGTGTATCCGTTGTAGATCTCGTTATACTAATTGCACGGTCTGATCGAAGTAACCTACTGCCATTACTAACCCTCCGTATGTATGGGCTGTGTCGCAATATTACAAGGGTTTGACATTGCGTGACGACGTTCACTGAGCCACAGACATGTCCGTTGCTTTTTTTGGCACGGTTCCGCTGTGCTACACACATTTAACATGGCGTAACAGGTTGAACAGCTCAGACACGAGGACATCGGGTTGTCCGTCGTTGTCTATTATTGAATGTCTCTGTGGAGTTTGTTTCACAAAGCGACACATTGTCGGCATTGTTAACGGACATCTCGCGCAGTACGTCCGCACCGACGCGGGTGACGTATGTCTGCCTTTGGCCGGCGAACAGGCATTATGCTGTGCCATTCTGTCTGGGGATATATGGTTTCCTTCCTTACGTAGATGATGTGCCATACTAGCAATGACCCTAGCGATGACCCGCGTCTAGGTGTGGGTACTGCTGTATTACCCACGAGAAGAGTGGCCTTAGGGTAAGTGGTGACCTAGGCAGAGGTTGCCACCGATACGCCACCCGCTACCCCCCTCCTGGTCTACCTACACCACATAGAGTCTGGAAAGGTGCCCCGAGTATAGCAACACCCTAGACGGCTACCTACTTGGCCTATGCCTAAGGCCGGCTATGTGTGTGGTCCCTTGGGCATCGGACTCGGGAACGTGGCACGTCTGCCGTTGGTATGTCCAGCATTACCCACATCCGGCCCCAAGGCAGTTAACACAACATCCATGGGTCCACATGGTGTCCCAGCTGTGCACTCCGGGAACTTAACCCACACTTCGGACAGCTGTGTAATCCTAGCCTCACCTCAGGATACGTACCTGAGTAGTAGCACAGGGCGACTGTAGTCACACTCCACATAGATGGTGCCTCCACTGACCCTGGGTATTACCATACCATTAGTTTGACAAGCCTTATCTGCAAAGCCATGGAGATGGATCATAATGGGACACATAGATGAGGACATAGGGGACCCGCATACTTTGGATACAACCCAGTTTAGCTTGGTCATAGTCAGATCATGCCCTTTACACGTGTTTCACTTTGTAGAATCAGTCACCAAGGCCATTGCTGAGGGTAAACCAGTCCATACAGCCTACCTCAACCCGGCAGAGGCCGTCGACACAATACCCCCCTCGGGTATACTTGATAAACCCGTCATCTTGAATGTAAGTCCATACATCGCCCTATGGGTTGCAAACGGGCTAGGTCACAGAACACACATGGCCATAGTTGCTGGCGCCATGTCATACTCACAGCCAGTCACAGGTGGTGTCCCATGGGGCTCAGTCCTGGGTCCACTATTTCCAGCATCTACGTTTCCAATGTACACGCACACACAGGGGGGTTATGGGTGACAATGTTTGCATACGACTGCAAACCGGATGCCAAGGTCAGACACACATCTGACACAGATATCCTTCAGGAGTGCCTCACAGATGTGGATAAGTGGTACCAGAGACATGTCCTACAGCTAAATGCCAGGAAATGCATAGGCATACCCTTCGGGATGAACAAGGTTACCCCGAGCTACCATATAGGTGGCAGTCCACTGAACACGGAGGGGGTTACCAGTGATCTGGGGACACGTGTTGTTGTTAACCGTTCGTTAGACACACATGTTGCTAACATAGTTGGGTAGACCTTCCACATTGGCCACATCATCATGAAGGGATTCACATCTAGATCAGGGGAGGTCATTGTCCCCTTGTACTCATCACTCAATAGACCTATGATTGGGTACAATGCCCCGTTCAGAATGTATCTGACCCAACACCTGCAGCAGCTGGAAAGGCAACAACAGTTCTTCGACAAACGGATGCAGGGTCTCAGGTATATGTGTTATACTGACCGACTGAAAGTATTCCAGCTGTATACAGTTGCATACCAGTTGCCCAGAGGTGACCCGTGCCTGGCATGCACGGCTAGGTCGAACCCAGATCTGATGACTATGCTTCACGTAAATAAGGTAGATCCCTCAGAACCACAAGGGCAGCTGACGTACACCTTGACACTGTCATTAATCAAACGTGTTGTTGGGACGGATTCATCACCCGGACACTCACTATGCTGTGGAACGACATCCCAGTACATGTAAGGGCAAGCACCTCGCTGGCCTTCTGTTAGTATTTACACATGGATGTCTGCATTGATTTATTTCTGTAACCTTGTAAATGAATGTTACATTAGCACATTGTGAATCTTTACATTTCGTTGGTCTATTTTACAGTACTCATATTCATACGGTTTATGTGTATATATTATGGTTCATTCATATTACTAGGTGTCTGCAGTTCTGTTAATATATTGGCACAATCCGTAGGACATATACATGTTGCTTACACAGTCAGAGATTTGGAAAACATTTTATGTTGGTTCATGTTTCATATATGTACATATTTTTCCATTTTCCGGTGAATACTGTACCTTCGGCAATGTCTGTTGTCCTCACTGTGTGGGATGTGTAACCCAAGTAAGGTTTGTTCGCTTGTCTGCCTTTAAGGCATGTAATTAGTACCTAGCACATCTAATGTACCAACCAATTAATGCTTGTAAATTTAGTAGGTTGAACTACATTGTATGTAGTCTGAATAAGTCTGCTTATGAAGCAGACAGTGTGCTCAATACACTATGGTGACTGCCTTTAATTCTTGGTGTGCTCTGGTTGGTCACTGACGGTCCCTACAGTACCTCGTCTTTGCTTTGGACTTCATCGGCTGGTTGTCTGTGTTTCTTGTATGGAGAATGTCAACTGTAGTCCCTATGTGTATGAGTTGTGTAATGCTTTACTACGGCAGTGTAATTCCACCGGGTTTGCATTTATGTGTGCCATCTTAGTCATACGCTTGTCCATCCATGTGAATTGCCTACTATACACTGGTATGGGGCTGTACACATTTCACACCTGCATTTTGCATTCCCGGAGTATGGTGTGCATTATTAGTGGAGAGTGACGCACTACGCACGTCCCTCCCACGGGCGGACAAAGGATTGCCTTTGAAACAACACCGAGGCCTGATTCTACATACCCAGACTCCCTTGACTGCAACAGTGGACAGTACCCATTACACATCCTTCATGTGTGCTGCAGTGTGATGTGGACGCAGCTGTATGGACCCGATACCCTGGGTATTTCTGTGCATGTGTGCTGTAGTTCATGGACAGCTATCATCAACATTGAACACGCTTGCGTGCCTATGTGTACCTGTGACGTGGTGACGACAATTAGATCACATGAGTAATGCAGGAAGCTAGCAGGCATGCTCTGAACAGAATTTTGGGTCCTACAATGGACACCGATGTGCATTTGTCAAGTTAGATGTTGCTGGACTGTGTCCACCTGCCCAGTGCTTTTCACTGCTGGTGTATGTTCCCCAATCGCGGATGTCTGTTTGACTACCCATTCCACATGGTGCTACATAACCGGCTGCGTTAGTACTGTGAACAAATGACATACATCCAAAGATGGTGGTTACCAACTGCTTCATATAAACCTCAGACATCCCAATGGGACATATCCGTCACTATATTTCCAATATAACACCACCAGAACATGTTGCTTACCTATGCATTCATGTAACCATGTTGTCTTCGTAGGTGGGAATGCCATAGTTTACACATCCTACGTGACGTTGTGTGTGTGCCATTAGTATGTGTTCCACAGGTCGCACATCTGTTCCGCTGTATGGTAGCGGGTGCTCCTCAGTCTGTTGCTGGCAGATTGAGTGCTGTGTACGCCGGTGTTGGCACGAGTCCGGCTCTGTATGTGGAATGTCAACTGTGGTCCCTATGTGTATTTCCTGTGTCATGCCTTACCGCGGCTATGTCATTTACCCGGGTTTGCAGTTGTGGGTGCCATCCTGGCCATACGGGTGTCCATCCATGACAATTGCCTACTGGACACTAGTATAGGGCTGTACACATTCCACACCTACATTTAGCATTCTCCGGAGTATGTTTTGCATTATTAGCGGGAGTAAGGCAGGTGCTACGACACATCCCTCCCACAGGGCGGGAGGAAGGATTGCCTGCGAAACAACACCGAGCACAGAGTCTACATACCCAGAATCCCTTGACCGCGACAATTGATAGTACCCATTACACATCCGTCCTCTGTGCGGAAGTGTGATGTGGATGCAGTGCTATGGACCCGGTACCCTGTGTAATTCTGTGCATCTGTGCTGCATTACATGGACAGCTATCAGCAACATTAAACACGTTTGCGGTGCATATGTGTACCTGTGACGCCAATGAGTTCACTTAAGTGTTGAAAGAATGCGGCATTCCTGTCTTTAGACAAATTTTGGGTCCTACATTGGACACCACTGTGCATATGTAAAGTGTAGAGCTTGTCGGACTGTGTCCTTGTGAGAAGTGGGTTTCACTGAGACTGTGTGTTCAGGAATCGCGGATGTCTGTTGGACTACCCATTCCACATGGTGCTACATAACCAGGTGATGTAGTACTGTGGACAAATTACATACATCCAACGATGCTGGTTAGCAAATACTCAATTTAAACCGCAGACGTCCCACTGGGACATATCCGTCACTGTATTTCCACTATAACACCACCAGAACATGTTGCTTACCTATGCATTCATTTAACCATGTTGTCTTCATAGGTGGGAAAGCCATAGTTTACATATCCTACTTGACGTTGTGTGTGTGCCATTAGTATGTGTTCCACAGGTCGCACATCTGTTATGCTGTACGGTAGCGGGTGCTCCTCAGTCTGTTGCTGGCAGATTGAGTGCTGTGTACGCCGGTGTTGGCACGACGGTCCTGCTTTGTATGTGGAATGTCAACTGTAGTCCCTATGTGTATTTCCTGTGTTATGCCTTCCCGCGGCTATGTCATTTACCCGTGTCTGCAGTTGTGGGTGCCATTCTGGCCATACGGGTGTCCATCCATGACAATTGCCTACTGGACACTACTATAGGGCTGTACACATTCCACACCTACATTTAGCATTCTCCGGAGTATGGTTTGCATTATTAGCGGAGAGTAAGGCAGGTGCTACCCAGAAATCCATCCCACAGGGCGGGTGAATGATTGCCTGCGAAACAACACCGAGCACAGAGTCTTCATACCCAGAATCCCTTGACCGCAACAATTGCCAGTACCCATTACACATCCGTCATGTGTGCGGAAGTGTGATGTGGATGCAGTTCTATGGACCCGGTACCCTGGGTTTTCTGTGCATCTGTGCTGCATTACATGGAGAGCTATCAGCAACATTAAACACGCTTGCGGTGCATATGTGTACCTGTGACTACAATGAGTTCCGTTAGGTGATTAAAGAAGGCGGAAGAGCTGTCTTTAGACAAATTTTTGGGTCCTACAATGGACACCACTGTGCATATGTAAAGTGTAGAGCTTGACGGACTGTGTCCTTGTGAGCAGTGGGTTTCACTGATGCTGTGTGTTCAGCAATTGTGTATGTGTGCTTGACTACCCATACTGTGTTGTGCTACAGGAAACATGTCTTCCGACACCAGAAACCAATGCTATACATCCATTGTTGCAGGTTAACAACCACTTTCATACCATACCCAGAGGTCACGATTGGGAGGTATTGCCACTTTATTATCGGAACAACACCCCCAGACTGTGTACATCATGGGAACTTTAGGCCAGTCTTACCGGCCATTTCCAATTGTAATTGGCAGACACATGTCAATACATGTATGATAACACATATTGTCATGCAGAAGTTGATCTATGTTATTTGGACATTGGCTTCTGCTTTTGGCATCCGTTGCTGTGAGTGTTGCCAGTTAACATACACATTGCTTGCTCAGAGGCAGACTACACACTACTGCGCAGTACTGTGGTCTCCTTTAAGGACCCTGAGCCAGTGGTCAATGGTACAGCAGCCACTGCATCAATCACATTTGCCATCTACCAGTACCTACAGGACTGCATGTACCAGGCATTCACTTACCCAACTGTGGTTCATTGTACCAATGCCAAGCGTCCAGTGTGGTGTACCCCAGCCATACACATGATGTACAACACGAGGAGGTGGCTACTACAGGGTGGAGCAGACACCTTGTGAGGTGTGACACCCTTGGTCATCATATGTGTAGAGTTACACAATGTCATGGGATTGTCCAGGGCACATTCCACAGATATACCTACATGGACCTGGCTGACAATCATACCACCTTCAGTTGCTATACTCGACACCTGTGAGGTCACTACCACATATGCTCTGACTGGGTTCACATAGAGGTGGGGTTTACTCAACATACACACATTGCCGACATACAGGCTGACAGGTCCAGTGAGGACATCTCCACACCCTCCACCACACATGTGGAGATGTCTGTACCAGCGGTTTGTGGTCACCAAATGTTCTGTGACACACAGGTGGGACATGCTCTCTCCAGGGTAGTGTGAATAGCATCCATGAGACCAGATGGTGAGCCCGCTGTGTACTCCACTATCTCATTTGGGATTAGGACCCACAGTTAGGACAGCTATTTCTTTATAGCCTCACCTCAGGTAGGGTGCCCAGGTTGTATCGCATGACAACTGTATTCCCACATCACAGGGCCAATGCCTCCACTGAGGCTGGTTATTACTGTCCCAGTACCCTGAGGAGACCTATCTGCATAGACATGGGGTGGGATCATACTGCGGTTCGTACATGACTGCATAGGGGACATACATACTCCGCATCCCACACGGTTTCTCTTGTTCAGGGGCGGTTCATGCCTTTAAGACATGGTTGACATTTTCGGGACGGTCACCCAGCCCATTGCTGGGGGTGTTGCAGTCCATACAGCCTACCTCGTCCTGGCAAAGGGCTTCATAACATTACCCCCCTCAGGTAACGTTAATGAAACCATTGGCTGGGATGTGAACATGTACATCACAGAATGTGTTGTAAACTGTCTATGTGACACAACCCACATGGTCATAGTTGCTGGCTGCATGTCAGACCAACTGCCTGTCACAGGTGGTGTCCCATGGTGCCATTCCGTGGGTGCACCCCTGTCATACATCTACATTTCCACGGTACAGGCACACACGGCGGTGTTATGGGTAACATTGTTTGTAGATGCTTGCAGAACAGATGCCATACTGGGACGGACATCTGACACAGATATCCTTCGCAGGGGCCTCCCGGATATGCATATCTGCTGTCAGGGACATGTCCCACAGCTGACTGGTACATAATGCAAAGTCATACCTGTCGAGGGTAGTAGGTCACCCTGTACAACGTATAGGTGGCTGTCCACACAGCACAGGGGTGACTACCAGGGATCAGGGGACAGGGTTTGTCGGTCGCCTTTCATTCAACACACACATTGCTATCGTGGTTCTGTGGGACTTCTACATTGACCACCTGTATGTGCAGGGAGTCACATCTGACTTCACAGCCCGACACGTACACACGGTCACTATATAGCATAGAACTTCACTTATTTGCCTAAGTATGAGCTTATTGTTGTGGCAGTTTGGTAGCTTATTCTGTTTCTTGGGACATTTAGGTATTTCAGTTACGGAGATAACCGATTCAGGCTACAATTACATTAAATACGGGAAATCATTATGACCTACACTCTTCGCACACTTCCCGTTTTTAATGCTTTATTTCGGAACACGTATGCCAATACAGGGACTGCCCCTCGCAAAGTGGGACGGTTGGTGACCTTAGTCGCTACTCCTGTGTCGGTGCGGCGTGCTGACATGCTGCTATACACCTTCTCTGACTATGCACACTCACAGTACATTGCTGTACGGACACGGTATTACGCGTATCCTTTGTTCCTTGGACAGGTACATTTCGGGCTGCGTGGGTTTTATTTGCTTCTCTGTTTAGTTGGGACGGGTACTTTGTTGCATACTCTGCGGACATTTCATTCTGCACGGGCCATGGCTGCAGCCATTTCTATTCTGGGCGGACTATGGCAGACAGCACGTTAGGTTGCTCTTCGCCTGCCTGCTTAAACACGCCTACTGACGCATCCTACTTGGGCTCGCTCACGTACACTACGCACATGCCTGTGGTTACGGTGCACTCTCATTAATATGCATATGGCGCTACTGCGCCGGCTATGCAATGCACCGCCGGCGCAAGCCTTACGCCGGCCTTGCGCCGAGCTTCATGAATCCCGGGGATAAAGTATAGGAAATCAGAAAAAATGTTGTCAGTGTTTGTTAGTTACATTAGACACAAACTGCAGTTTGGAATAACAGTATGGAAACCTTATAAGAAAACAAGCATGAGTAAACTGTAAAGAGTACAGCAGAAATATACCAAGGGCATCCATGGATGTGAAAATTTATGTTATTAGGAAAGTCTAAAATATCTGAACATTCACATGTTTTTATCCCTGGTTAAACCTGACTAGAAATCAGTCATCTTCTCTGTCAGGCCTAGTGGTACCACACCATCACCAAATGAAACCATTTTAGTGAACAGAAGATCTATACAAAAGTCTCAACAGTCCCTTGCAAAGAGACCTATTTGTGAAGACTGCTGCAATAACATTTAATCTCTACCAGCACCTGAACAGTTGGATAGAAAAGTCAGGATCCATCCATCCTATATATGAAGGTAAACTCAGGAATACGTTTCTCTGCTGGAACCCCTGTATTAATAAATGTACAAGAAAAGATTGAAAATACTGAAAAGTTGCAAGAAATGCTCATCTCATTGCCTCATGTCTACAGTGAAACTTACCAAGAAGGAACTTAAAAAATGTAAAAGAGAGTATAAGCTGACGGTTGTTACAGATTCCAAAGGAAACTATAAAATGCTCTTCACTTATGTCCGCAACTTAAGGAATTATGCCCAAAAATAACAGAGCACATCCATAATAGTATCAGCCATTCTGCCCCAAGGGTACAGTTAATATATTAGACAAACTCAGTGTTAACTTTACTCCCTCCTACCCACAATGTGGCCACCACCATCCATGAGAATTCTGTTTGCTTCCACTAAAATCATTTTGAACAAGTCTTAGAATCCATATCAAAGGCTAAAAATAATACTTCCTTTGGACAGGACAATATCCCAGACTGCATTCTCCTCAGTACCAAATATGTATTGTGTGAGCCTCTACTTAAACCATCTAACCTCAGCCTATGTACAGGGCTTGTTCCTGATGCCTGGGGAACACCCAGTGAGAATCCTTGGCACAAGGTTGTCCTCAGTACAAAGTATGTACCATGTGAGGCTGTACTTAAACTGTTCAAACTCAGCCTATGTACGGGGCTTGTGTCTGATACCTGGGCAGCAGCCACTGTGTGAGCCTCTACTAGAACTGTTTACCCTCAGCCTATGTACAGGGCTTGTTCCTGATGCCTGGGGAACAGCCAATGAGAATCCTTGGCACAAGGCCATCCTCTTTTTGTCTGTTAGAGCTGAATATCTGTTACTGTTTGTGACCTTTTGAGTTTGTAGTGAAATCTTTTGTCAAGAGAGGCCTAGCTGTTTTCTTTGTGGCAGAAAGAATGAGTCTAGTTTGATCTAGCTAAAAGCATTTCTGCAACACTATTATTTTTAATTGGATAATTGGGCTGGTTTCTGTTTCCCTGCCTTTAATAGCTAGTGTTTTAAACCAGTTGTACATATTTGCTCAAGCTATTTAAAGCTGCAATGAGAGGTCTTCTGGCATTTGCTCTGCTGTGATATTGGAAAAAGATAAGAGCTTATTTTCAACTGTTTTCTGCACTTCTGTTTTACTGCATATCTGTGTAATTTGTGCAACTGTTTTTTTTTTTTTGGTCCCACTCACATGCCTAGCTTTTGTGGTGGTCTTAAGTCTTGGTGGCTTTGAGTTGCCCACCTGTAGTATAAAGTTGATACTGGACACTCCCCCCAGCACATTACATCAGCTATTCTATTGTTTATAGTGAGAACTTAGCAAAGGCCCACCCCTTTAGTTTCTGAACCTTGAATTATCTCATTATCTTCTGTCTCTTCACTTTCTACCAAAAAAAAAAAAAAAAAAAAAAAAAACTGTACCTCTTTCTACTTCATTTTGCTGCTTGTGCTAAGGAGTTAAACTGCAATTAGTTTGCCGCATTTATTACTGCTTGTTGGTAGCCTCACTAAATTGATGACAGTATTAGTGGACCAGAGTTTCGCTGTGGCGACCCCTAAACAGGAAAAGCCGAAAGACTTTTATTCTACTGAATTGCTGCTTTATTTGTGCTGTCTATTACTGTTGTGATTCGTGAGCTACTGTTTCAAAGCATTCTACTGATTAAATATATTTCATTGCTATCTACTGCAGTTAATTATTGTTTAACTGCATTTTACTGTGTTTCATTGCTGTTTAACTGTATTTTTTCATACAGAGAGATCTATTCTTTTGACTATAAGTGATTAATCGGTGCTTCATTTTGAGCTTTTTCTTACTGAGTTCTTAGCCTTAAAATTAAGTAGCATAGTCTAGATGCAGGTCTGCGGCATCCAGAGCTTCAGCTGCATGGTTTTTAACCCTTTTTGAGTTATTCCAGCTACAAGTTTTCCCTTAGCAGCACTTGCGTTATCATCTAGTAGTACTACTCATAGACCTTCCTCCCTTTACCCTCTTAGCTCTTTCAGTTTCTGACAAATATGGTTGGACAATTTCCTACATTTTCTCCTGCCAGTCTGGTCAATACGGGTATCCTGAGACAGTGTACCAACTGCCTCATGTACTCAGACAACCCTCTACTACTACCACCTAGGAACACAATTTGTGAGATGCAAATACATCAACCACCTAGTGTCATTGCTCTCTCCCACACCCAGTATATCTGGCACTGAGAAGGTTGGCAACATGAACGCCACACCTCACACACCACCCACACCTATACAACACCCTCCCACATATGCGGAGGTCCTCAACAAAAGCATACCCAGACAAAAGAGACCTCTGAGGCATAAACGCACACAAACTCTACTGCCCACCACACCACATACCACACATAGCCCAAACCTGTGTCTCACAGCCACTAAGGCCTAAACATAAACCCAACATATTAGTCATAGGAGACTCCATTGTGAGACACACAGATGTGCCCCTCACCAGGCTGGATAAGGAAAAAGTCACAGTTAGTTGCCTGTCAGGTGCCAGAATCAGCCACATCACCAATGCACTCAAATCTCTCAACACGTACTGTTATGACTCTGTTATAATCCATGTTGGAGTGAATGACTTGAGACATACCTCTCTGGACTATATGAAAAGATACATGATCAAGCTCGCTGAGTATGTGTCCCAGGCAGGTATGTCCCTTGCCATCTGCAGCATTTTACCATCACCCAGAATGATCCCTCAATATAAACAGAAAATGATTGACTTCAACAACTGGCTTAGTTTCTGGTGTCATTCAAAGGGGATCCACTACCTGACACCCTTGGATGACATGATTGACAAGCCATGATGCTTTGCCAGAGATGGCCTGCATCTGTCTCCCTTGGGCTTCCAGCTCCTAGTAAAGGCTCTTTCCTCTCCCATAATGCCTTTTTTAGGCAATGCCATGAGGCCAAAGCTACCAGCATGAAAACTTCATCAAAATGTAAATTAAATGTCATGCTGCTAAATGCTAGGAGTCTAAACATGAAACTGCACTCATTGCAAGCATTCTTAACCCTGGAAGAAGCTGACATTTTTGCAGTCACAGAAACCTGGTTCAAAGCTGTGGAGAGCACCCCAGCCATACCAGGTTACTCATCCTATCATTCATTCAGACCCCAAACTGTGGGGCACCCCAGCCATACCAGGTTACTCATCCTATCATTCATTCATTCAGACACCAAGCTGCAGAGAGCACCCCAGCCATACCAGGTTACTCATCCTATCATTCATTCATTCAGACACCAAGCTGCAGAGAGCACCCCAGCCATACCAGGT